>NW_025725371.1:20772500-20960842 GCF_021461395.2 Schistocerca americana
ACTGAATAGTGCACGGTACATCCAAACCGTCATCGAACCCATCGTTCTACCATTCCTAGACCGGCAAGGGAACTTGCTGTTCCAACAGGACAACGCGCGTCCGCATGTATCCCGTACCACCGAACGTGCTCTAGAAGGTGTAAGTCAACTACCCTGGCCAGCAAGATCTCCGGATCTGTCCCCCATTGAGCATGTTTGGGACTGGATGAAGCGTCGTCTCACGCGGTCTGCACGTCCAGCACGAACGCTGGTCCAACCGAGGCGCCAGGTGGAAATGGCTTGGCAAGCCGTTCAACAGGACTACATCCAGCATCTCTACGATCGTCTCCATGGGAGAATAGCAGCCTGCATTGCTGCGAAAGGTGGATATACACTGTACTAGTGCCGACATTGTGCATGCTCTGTTGCCTGTGTCTATGTGCCTGTGGTTCTGTCAGTGTGATCATGTGATGTATCTGACCCCAGGAATGTGTCAATAAAGTTTCCCCTTCCTGGGACAATGAATTCACGGTGTTCTTATTTCAATTTCCAGGAGTGTACTTCTCTGAAGTTTTTGAAATTATTTTTGGAAGTGGCGACTGAGCTATTATTCGAGTTGGTGCATAGAATCTAAGAGTTTGGAGACAAACCACCCAACTCTCTGGGAAAATATCACCCACACAGTAGCAAATATAGCGAGGACAGACGAGTGCGAGAACTATCGCAGAGTCAGTAGAACAGTTCACGCGTCAAAGTGGCTGACGAGAATAGTATACAGGAGAGTGCAAAAGAAAATTGAGGATGTGTCGGATGAGAATCAGCTTGACTTTCAGAAAGATAAAAGCAGTAGATAGGCAGTTGTGACATAATGGAAGCAAGACATAAGAAAAATAAACAAATTTTTGTAGGATTTGTTGACCTGGAAAAAGTGCTTGACAATGCAAAATGGTTATGTTCTAAATTTGGAACACAATAGAAGTAAGGAATAGCAAAACACATAATATACAATATGTACAAGAACAAAGAGGCAACAGTGAGAAGGAAGATCGAGAGTGAAGCACTCAAATTAAAAAGGGTGTAAGAGAGGTATGTTCTCTTTTGCCCCCACTTTTCAACCTTCAGCATTGAAGAGGCAATAGTTGAAATAAAAGAAAAGGTACCAGAGTGGGGTTAAAATTTAAGTCGAAAGGATACCATTGATAATATTCACTGACAGAATCACTATCCTCGGTGAAAGTGAAGAGGAATTATAGGAGCTGTTGACAGGAATGAACAGTTTAATGAATGGTAAATGCGGCTTAAGAGTAAATTGTAGAAAGATGAAAATGATGAGAAGTAGTAGAAATGATATTAGTGATAAACTGAACATCAAAATTGGTGACCACAAAGTAGACAAAATTAAAGAATGTGCTACCTTGGAACAAAAAAACGTGATGGGCAAAGTCTGGGAAACATAAAGAGCAGACTAACATAGAGGGTATTCATCATCAGAAGAAGTCTGTAGTATTTTAGCCAATGGTTGATACTAGCAAAGAAATTTCTGGGAATATATGTCTGGAATACAGGACTGGGTGGTAGTGAATTGTGGACTGTGGGAAAAACCAGGAAGGGAAGAGGCCCAAAGTGTTTGAGATGTGACTCTATAGAAGGATGCTGAAAATTAGGTGGCTGATAAAGAGTGAGGAAGTTGTCCACAGTACAAGTAAAGAAGATAACATACGGAAAACACTGACAAGAAGAAAGGACGGGATGACACGACGTTTAAAAACATTAGGGAATGATTTCCTCAGTACTAGTGGCTAAAAACTATAGGGGAAGACAGAGACTGCCAAACATCTGACAAATTCAGGGTGCATCGTAACTAATTGTGTAATTGCACACAGTTGAAGATGGTGTAATATTCTGGTTCAGAAATAAAGTGTAAAAGTTTTGTTTTTCTGTGTATAAAAGCAGCCACATACCATCCAACAAACATGACATGATGTACGCCAAGTAAAAGACAGCAACAGAAAAAAGAGCACAGAAAATACATCACAAACAGTGCCAATAATTGCTTAAAACATGCTGTAACATACAATAAACAAGATTAAAAAAAACCACCGATGACGACGATATTTGTCGCCGAAACTAGTTTGGGATAATAAAGAAATAAACAAGTAACAAGGTGTTTTGCATCAAGGCGAACTCAATTTTCTGATGTTACTATTTTTCTATGCAAACACGGACCAAATGGAAGAGTTCAAAGATAATATTATTGTCAGAGACACACTTGTCTGATTATGAACTAATGGGATTGCCCAATTGAAGGTTTACACCAGGTATCAAAGTCGTGGAGTCTTTGTTGCAGCTAGCTTTATAAGCTTGGGATCAGTATTTGGGTGCTGGATTGCAGTTCTTTCTGTGGATGTGGGGTTAGTTTCTGTGTTAGGGATTTGGAGAATGAGGGTGGTGAAAGGTTTGAGATTAGGGAATTCAGGAAAGTTACCAGAGGATAATTGGGGGGAGTGGGGTGCTGATCACGATTGAATGGAGAGGAAATTGAGCAAGGCAGAGTCCAATATTAGTTTTGGGTCAAGTCTTATCAATGCAGTTGGTGCTGAGGAGGTGTTTCCATTGTGGGGAACTGGAGAATTCTGGAATGTATTCTGGGTTCAAATATAATAAGTTTCCAAGAGACTGAAAAGCTTATGTCGACAAATCGACAGGTTTTCAAGAAGCGTCACTCACGTGAGACTCAGCTTGCCCTTTTCTTACATGATATACTGTGGACTGTGGATGAAGGGCAACATGCAGATTCCATATTCACAGATTTCTGAAAAGCATTTGACACAGTGCCCCACTGCAGTCTCTTAATGAAGGTACGAGCTTACAGAATAGGATCCCAGAAATGCGAACATGTGGTGGAAGTAGGTCTGTAAGGGAGGGTTTGATGGAGGCTCTTGTGATTGTTGTGGATTTGGTAGTGAAATGTGGGATTATGAGGTTAACTGATTGGTGAGTGTTTTGAAGTGGTTGTTGTCCACCTGCTTTAATTCCTGGATGGCATTTGTTTCATTAATTAAAACTTCCGGGCTGAATTGCCATGGTCCGTATATAAAACTTCTTCTCCTTCCTGACATTTCGTTGCCTACTGCGGGCAACATCTTCTGAGGTGAGTCGGTGACCGGCTGCTAGGCGCCGGAGGTCCCGCTTATACAGAGCGCTTAGATGGTGCCACAACTCGTCACGTGCTTTCGACTTTAAAACTATCTCTGGCTAGTACCATCTCTGTCGATTACAGCTTCTAGCCAGAGATAGTTTTAAAGTCGAAAGCACGTGACGAGTTGTGGCACCATCTAAGCGCTCTGTATAAGCGGGACCTCCAGCGCCTAGCAGCCGGTCGCCAACTCACCTCAGAAGATGTTGCCCGCAGTAGGCAACGAAACGTCAGGAAGGAGAAGAAGTTTTGTATACGGACCACGGCAATTCAGCCCGGAAGTTTTAATTGATGAAGACACCGGCCGTGAAAGCTTACTTGTTAGGGCATTCGTTTCAGTTTAGGATTGTCGGTGAGAGCTATGGACTGGTGGAATATGAACAGGTAGGTATCATTATGGAGGAATGGGTTGCAGCTGGAGATGGATAATTTGATGATCAGACCTTTTGGGAGATGTCAGAAGCTGAGCAACAACACAGGAACAGTATGTGGGTCTGTGTTCTGGCTAGAAAAAGGGAAACTTTTCCATGTTGGTGCATATGGAAGGAGCAAGGAACTGTAGTGGAGGACAAAAAAAAGTAAAAATATGATGGACTGTCTTAAAACCCCAAAAAAGACAGAACGAAATGAAGAATAGTGAGGAAACGAAAAATCAGATGAAATATAACAAAAAAACAAGGTGAAAATGAAAGGTGGATGAGGTCACAAACAAAATAGAAAAAAAGTATAGTAATTATGTGTGGTGCAGATTGGTGGGTATATCTGAGTGTAGAGAGGAAAAGCAGCACGTGTAAATGGATCGGACGAGGTCAGAACGGTGTGTGCCTGAGCGGATGAGGCAAATAACTGTAAACTACGAGGTGTAAGAAAATGTGTAGTGCGGGCAGGCCCACGAGGAATGTGGAAAATGCAGGAGTGAAGTGAAGGGGTGCAATCAGTTTGACAGTCCAGGAATAATTACGTCATCAGGGAGAATGTGTAAGGGTTGTGCACCTAGGGTACACTCGGGCACACTGCAGTGCACTGTAAGCCACACGGCGGCTCAGCTGTCGGTAGTTCGCGAGGTGCGTGGTAAGAGAGTGGGATGGTGTGTAGTTTAGGAGCTGATGAGGAAATTCAGGAAAGCAGAGAAAGATATTGACACACTGTATAATGTGATGCGATAGAGAACGGTAACAATGGGAAACAGCACTAGGACTGGGAAATCTGGGTACGAAGTAACAACAGTATGGAGTTGGATGCACTGCTTCTCACCACACAGGTGGGAGGCATTGTGTGGCATCTTCATGATCTGTAGTGAGTGGGAGGACACTATCCACATTCCTCCAGAATTTTAACACCTTTTCCCCTCCTCGTCAGAACAGGCCACCTTCCTCGAGGTCGACTGCCTCCGGATGGCTCCGTCGGCACCTCCTTACACGTCGGACCTGCCTACCTATCTCGACAGCTCGACAGCCACAGATAAACTTAATAACATGTCATCTGAGCATACCTTTTCAATTAACAAGAGAGAGTTGCCTATTAAAATTGCATTTGGAATCATTATATATGAGTTACAGGGAGAAATGGTTCAAAGAGCAGAACTGTATTTACTAAATGCCGTCTTTACGCGCGGAAAATTGTTCGTAGCCTTTTCGAGGTCAGCTACCGGGTAATCAAAAAGTCAGTATAAATTTGAAAAGACATAGGGTTTTATTAGAACCAAAAAAATACAAACGTTCAAAACATGTCCGACAGATGGCACTTCATGTGATCAGAATAGCAATAATTAGCATAACAAAGTAAGACAAAGCAAAGATGATGCTCTTTACAGGAAATGCTCAATATGTCCACCATCATTCCTCAACTTAGCTGTAGTCGAGGAATAATGTTGTGAACAGCACTTTAAAGCATGTCCGGAGTTATGGTGAGGCATTGGCGCCGGATGTTGTCTTTCAGCATCCCTAGAGATGTCGGTCGATCATGATACACTTGCGACTTCAGGTAACCCCAAAGCCAATAATCGCACGGACTGAGGTCTGCGGACCTGGGAGGCCAAGCATGACGAAAGTGGCGGCTGAGCACACGATCATCACCCCCAATGACGCGCGCAACAGATCTTTCACGCATCTAGCATGGGGTGTTTTTTTTTGGTTCTAATAAAACCCCATGTCATTCCAAGCATGTGTGTTAATGTTTACCTCTCTATCTACTATATTCCGTGGTTTATTAAGTTATCAAATTTATGCTGACTTTTTGATCACCCGGTAAATCCGCTACTATTTTTGTATCCCGTATAGGCAAAAAGTACACGTAGCTTACATTCTTATGTGAAGTGTCGTTTGCACTGAGACATTGTAATGCTCTGTAAAGAATTTTGTTCAAAATTATGTGCAAGGAAATATATATATATATATATAAAAAACAAAGATGAGGTGACTTACCGAACGAAAGCGCTGGCAGGTCGATAGACACACAAACATACACACAAAATTCAAGCTTTCGCAACAAACTGTTGCCTCATCAGTAAAGAGGGAAGGAGAGGGAAAGACGAAAGGAAGTGGGTTTTAAGGGAGAGGGTAAGAAGTCATTCCAATCCCGGGAGCGGAAAGACTTACCTTAGGGGGAAAAAAGGACAGGTATACGCTCGCACACACACACATATCCATCCACACATACAGACACAAGCAGACATATTTAAAGACAAAGAGTTTGGGCAGAGATGTCAGTCGAGGCAGAAGTGTAGAGGCAAAGAAGTTGTTGAAAGACAGGTGAGGTATGAGTGGCAGCAACTTGAAATTAGCGGAGATTGAGGCCTGGCGGATAACGAGAAGAGAGGATATACTGAAGGGTAAGTTCCCATCTCCGGAGTTCGGATAGGTTGGTGTTGGTGGGAAGTATCCAGATAACCCGGACGGTGTAACACTGTGCCAAGATGTGCTGGCTGTGCACCAAGGCATGTTAAGCCACAGGGTGATCCTCATTACCAACAAACACTGTCTGCCTGTGTCCATTCATGCGAATGGACAGTTTGTTGCTGGTCATTCCCACATAGAATGCATCACAGTGTAGGCAGGTCAGTTGGTAAATCACGTGGGTGCTTTCACACGTGGCTCTGCCTTTGATCGTGTACACGTTCCGGGTTACAGGACTGGAGTAGGTGGTGGTGAGAGGGTGCAAGGGACAGGTTTTGCATCGGGGGCGGTTACAAGGATAGGAGCCAGAGGGTAGGGAAGGTGGTTTGGGGATTTCATAGGGATGAACTAACAGGTTACGAAGGTTAGGTGGACGGCGGAAAGACACTCTTGGCGGAGTGGGGAGGATTTCATGAAGGATGCATCTCATTTCAGGGCAGGATTTGAGGAAGTCGTATCCCTGCTGGAGAGCCACAGTCAGAGTCTGGTCCAGTCCCGGAAAGTATCCTGTCACAAGTGGGGCACTTTTGGGGTTCTTCTGTGGGGGATTCTGGGTTTGAGGGGATGAGGAAGTGGCTCTGATTATTTGCTTCTGAACCAGGTCGGGAGGGTAGTTGCGGGATGCGAAAGCTGTTGTCAGGTTGTTGGTGTAATGATTCAGGGATTCCGGACTGGAGCAGATTTGTTTGCCGCGAAGACCTAGGCTGTAGGGAAGGGACCGTTTGATGTGGAGTGGGTGGCAGCTGTCATAATGGAGGTACTGTTGCTTGTTGGTGGGCTTGATGTGGACGGACGTGTGAAGTTGGCCATTGGACAGGTGGAGGTACAGTTTGTTGCGAAAGCTTGAATTTTGTGTGTATGTTTGTGTTTGTTTGTGTGTCTATCGACCTGCCAGCGCTTTCGTTCGGTAAGTCACCTCATCTTTGTTTTTTTTTATATATATATATATGAGAGAGGATCAGGAAGAAATGCACAAAAAATCTTTCTCCCCCGGTATTGCAGGTAGAATGCTGAAATTTCGTGATGATATAATTTGAAGTTTTCACTACAGAGGGTATTTTGTTTTCATGTGCAGCTCTAGTGAGAGAAGCCTAAACTACACAAAAACACGGCACACGTGTTACTGTCATCAACTTGTGAAGAGCAGTGAAGTGTAGTTCAATATTTGTGGGCCAGAGGGCATAAACTGAGTGAAACTGACAGGGACATGCGTGGCTCGTGTGCAACGACTGTACAGACTGTAGCAGTGTCTCCAGGTGGTGTGCATTCTTCGGAGAGAACCGTGTTGACCTCAGTGATTCGCCAAACTCTGGGTGACCGGTAACAGCTGCAACCCCGCCACATGTCGAGCCACTGAGGCAGCAATTTTGAAAGACCGGCACACGCAACTGCGAACCTTATCGCAGCAATTCGAGATTTGCTATAGTGCAGTGTACAATATTTTTCGCGACACGTCGAAATTTCGTAAAGTTAGTTCTCACTCGGCACATACGAACACGATAGACGACTGCAAGGGCCAGCGAATGGTGATGGGCTCGAACCACTTCATGCATTATTCGGCAGAACGGTACAACTTTCTGAAAGGAATCGTCACCGGTGACGAGTCTCGGGCATACCACTACGTGCCCGAAACCGAACACGCCTCGACGGTGTGGAAACGTGCCGGTTCCCTAGTATGAAAAAAATTCAGAGTGACTCAGTCTATTGGGAAAATGCTTGTGACAGTGTTCTGAGATACGCTCAGTGTGGTACGGTGGACTACACTGAACATGGAATCACGGTGAATGCTTCAGTCTACATTAAAACTTCGGTTAAATTGCGCCGTGCCCTTTCGTGACAGACATCCCGACATTAATGCTGACGGTTCAGACTTCTTCGTGACAATGCTCGCCCCCTCATTGCTGCTCCTGTTTGTGCCAAATTTGGGTGGGAGGTGCTCCAGAAACTACCACATAATGTGGACCTTGCATCTGTTTGGTCCTGTGAAGAAATTGCTGACCAGGCAATGCTTTGGGACAGATACAAAAGTGAAATCGGCAGTCCACAGGTGGCTATACTCCAACCAAACAGACTTCTATGAACAGGGGACATCGAAACTGGTACCGCGACGGAAGAATTGTGTCGAGTATGTCGGTGACTGTGTAAAAAAGTAGGTAAAAGATGCAAATGGATTTGTGATTTTTTTTTGTTTTGTTACCTATTAAACTTTTTGGTGATAAAATTATTGTGTGCTACTTTCTGATTTTTCCTCTTACAAAAATGTGTCATAAATTCCTGATTATTATTTCGTGTCATTTGCTTCATTTTTAAAGATGTGTTCTCTTCATTCCCACAACTATCCGTATCCTAGCCATTACACTAATTCCAAATACTGTCATTATTTAGAACTGTAAAAGTGTGGAAGTTTCACACAGGTCCACCGGTATCCCTCTAATAGACCTAGACACGAGACCTGCCTCGTAATTCCTCCCACTGCAACGTACTCCAGTCCTGTCACAGACATCAGAGGCAGGGTCACCTGTGGAAGCAGCCGTGCAGTCCGCCAGTTTAGCTGCGACCACTGTGTGGCATTCTACACGGGCACCACTGCCGGTGAGCTGTTTCTCCACACGAACGGCCGTCGCTCGACTGTGGCTGACACACAGGTGGTCCGAGTACCGAGTGTGCTATCTGACAGTTTATTTTAATAGTTTTATTAGTTTAATGATAAATGGTTTTTTGATGTTACCGAATCAGCTCTCAAAAGGTACGAAACTCGTTCGGATGGAACTTTAGAGCGTATCTGTCACTGTCTATAATGTATCCGAGTTAAATGTTGCACTTCAATGGACGAAATTCGTCGTTGCTTTTTAGAATCTCACGAGCAAAGGACAGACACTGTGACCCAGTAATTCTGACGAATTTAAAGTGGGAGTTTACAGCCACTCTGATGTAGCTCCTGTGAAAGGGTGTGGTTGACTGTCGCTCCATTTTTAGAAATAATCTGGGTGTGGTGTTGCAGTGCGAGATCTTGTGAATGGTGGGCTCCGTGTGGTTCCCAAGTTGTGCAGCGGCTGTAAACTGAAAATTTACGGAGTAAGCAGCAACCAGTCACAAAATCGTGTTTTCTTTATTTACTTTTGCAAATCGATTTCAACTGATTAACAGCTACAAACACGAGAATAAAAATAAAAATAATTAATAACAGTGACCAAATGAATAAATGTACATAAAGCAACGTAAAACCAATTAAATGTATATAGATGCATTTAACCATTTAAAATGCGCATACAAATTTACCTTTCAACGAATATGTTCCCTGAGTAGTAACACTGTATTAAGCAGAGGCCAAACATTAAGTGGTATGTCGAGAACTGACTGTGACAACGAGGAACTGTAAGGGGGCGCTGCAAAGCAAACCCACCCTCTATGCGAAAAGATACAGTTAAAATAAAAATGAGAAGAAGAAATTACATACAACGTGAGGTAAAATATAATGATAAAATACTGAAATATTTACAAAAAAGGGATATATTGACAAAGATTTTGTCAGCCACATAGTACTGTTATATACGCCAAAAAGCGATTGTACAAATTAGTAAAAAGGAACAAATGTAGGTCGATTTGCAAAAATAAATAAAGAAAACATGATTTTGCGACTGGTTGTTGCTTACATGGTAATTTTAATGTGAGATCTGTTTGTGAGTAGGTGGAATTTGTTGTAGATTCACATGGGGAGAAACTCCTGGCTTTTTTTCTTTTTATGAAGCATACAACACACAGGTGTTTAGGCATCTTCTATTATTAGTATTGGTGTCCTTTAAACCGTCATCACCGTATTTGTATACATGTAAGAAAGTGTGAAACGGGCAGAAATGCTTAAAGTACAATCACTTATATGTGAGATGATATAAGCTAATACTGACAAAAGACCAAATATTATTCACATAACATAACATATCATCTCCCCCAAGAACCATGGACCTTGTCATTGGTGGGGAAGCTCGCGTGCCTCAGCAAAATAGAGTGTCGTACAGTAGTTGCAACCACAGCGGAGGGGTATCTGTTGAGAGGCCAGACAAATGTGTGGTTCCTGAAGAGGGGCAGCAGTCTTTTCAGTAGTTGCAGTTGCAACAGTCGAGCTGATTGACTGATCTGGCCTTGTAACACTAACCAAAACGGACTTGCTGTGCTGGTGCTGCGAATGGCTGAAAGCAAGGGGAAACTACAGCCGTAATTTTTCCTGAGGGCATGCAGCTTTACTGTATGGTTAAATGATGGTGGTATCCTCTTGGGTAAAATATTCTGGAGGTAAAATAGTTCCCCGTTCAGATCTTGGGCTGGGGGCTACTAAGGAGGATGTCGTCACAAGGAGAAACAAAACTGGTGTTCTGCTGATTGGAGTGTGGAATGTCAGATCCCTTAATAGGGCAGGTAGGCTAGAAAACTTAAAAAGGGAAATGGATAGGTTAAAGTTAGATGTAGTGGGAATTAGTTAAGTTCGGTGACAGGAAGAACAAGACTTCTGGTCAGGGGAATACAGCGTTATATATACAGAATCATATAGGACGAATGCAGGAGTCGGTTTCATGATGAATAAAAAAATGGGAACACAGGTAAGGTACTATGAACAGCATATTGAATGCCTATTTGTAGCCAAGATAGACACGAAGCCCACATCTATCACACTAGTACAAGTTTATATGTCAAGTAGCTCCACAGATGATGAAGAGATTGAAGAAATGTGATAAAAGAAATTATTCAGATAGTTAAGGGAGACAAAAATTTAGTAGTCATGGGGGACTGGAATACGATTGTAGGAAAAGGAAGAGAAGGAACTGTAATAGGTGAATACGGACTGGGGGTGTGGAATGAAAGGGGAAGACGCCTGGTAGAATTTCGCACAGGGCATAACTTAATCATAGCTAAAACTTGGTTTAAGAATCATGAAAGAAGGTTGTATTCATGGAAGAGGCCTGGAGACACTGAATGTTTCATATAGATTACATAACAGTAAGACAGAGAATTAGGACCCAGGTTTTAAATTGTAAGACATTTCCAGGGACAGATGTGAACTATGACCACAATATATTGGTTATGAACTATAGATTGAAACTGAAGAAACTGCAAAAAGGTAGAAATTTAAGGAGATGGAACCTGGATAAACTGAAAGAACCAGAGGTTGTAGAGAGTTTCAGGGGGAGCATTAGGGAAGAATTGACAAGAACAGGGGAAAGGAATGTAGAAGAAGAATGGGTAGCTCTGAGAGATGAAATAGTGAAGGCAGCAGAGGATCAAGTAGGTAAAAAGAAGAGGGCTTGTAGAAATCCTTGGGTAACAGAAGAGAGATTGAATTTAATTGATGAAAGGAAAAAATACAGAAATGCAGTAAATGAAGCAGGCAAAAAGGAATACAAACATCTCAAAAATGAGAATGACAGGAAGTGCAAAATGGCGAAGCAAGGATGGCTAGAGGACAGATGTAAAGACATAGAAGCACATATGAGTAGGGGTAAGATAGATACTGCCTACAGGAAAATTAGAGAGACCTTTGGAGAAAAGCGAACCACCTGTATGCACATCAAGAGCTCAGATGAAAAACCCATCCTATGCAAAGAAGGGAAAGCAGAAAGGTGGAAGGAATGTATAGAGAGTCTATACAAGGACAATGGACTTCAGGGCAATATTATGGAAATGGAGCAGGATGTAGAGGAAGATGAAATGGGAGATGTGATACTGCATGAAGAATTTGACAGAGGACTGAAAGACCTGAGTCAAAACAAGGCCCCAGGAGTAGACAACATTCCATTGGAACTACTGACGGCCTTAGGAGAGCAAGTCCTGACAAAACTCTACCACCTGGTGAGCAAGATGTATGAGACAAGTGAAATACCCTCAGACTTCAAGAAGAATATAATAATTCCAATCCTAATGAAAGGAGGTGTTGATAGATGTGAAAATTACAGAACTATCAGTTTAATAAGTCACGGTTGCAAAATACTAACACAAGTTCTTTACAGACGAATGTAAAAACTGGTAGAAGCCAACCTTTGGGAAGATCAATTAGGATTCCGTGGTTATGTTGGAACACGTGACACAATACTCACCCTACGGCTTATCTTAGAATATAGATTAAGGAAAGGCAAACCTACATTTCTGGCATTTGGAGACTTACAGAAAGCTTTTGACAATGTTGACTGTAATACTGTCTTTCAGGTTCTGAAGGTGGCAGGGAGCAAAAGGCTATTTACAATTTGTACAGAAACCAGATTGCAGTTATAAGAGTCAAGGGGAGTGGTTGAGAAGGGAGTGAGACAGGGTTCTGGCCCATCCCCCATGTTATTCAATCTGTATTTTGAGCAATCAGTAAAGGAAACAAAAGAAAAATTTGGAGTAGGAATTATAATCCATGGAGAATAAATAAAAGCTTTGAGGTTTGCTGATGGCATTGTAATTCCCTCAGAGACAGCAAAGGACCTAGAAGAGCAACTGAATGGAATGGACAGTGTCTTGAAAGGAGAATATAAGATGAACAACACTAAAAGCAAAATGAGGTTAATGGAATGTAGTCAAATTAAATCAGGTGATGCTGAGGGTATTAGATTAGGAAATGAGATATTTAAAATAGTAAATGAGTTTTGTTATTTGGGGAGCAAAATAACTGAGGAGGGTTTGAGTAAAGAAGATATACTTGTGAAATGTAAATTGACTATGACAAGGAAAATGTTTCTGACTAAGAGAAATTTTTTAACATCAAATTTGAATGTCAGAAAGTCGTTTCTGAAAGTATTTGTGTGAAGTATAGGCATGTATGGAAGTGAAACATGGACAATAAATAGTTTAGACAAGAAGAGAATACAAGCTTTCGAAATGTGGTGCTACAGAAGAATGCTGAAGATTAGATGGGTAGATCACATAACTAATGAGGAGGTACTGAATAGAATTGGGGAGAAGAGGAATTTGTGGCACAACTTGACTAGAACAAGGGATCGATTGGTAGGACACATTCTGAGGCATCAGTGGATCACAAATTTAGTATTGGAGGGAAGTGTGGAGGGTAAAAATCGTAGAGGGTGACCAAGAGATGAATACTCTAAGCAGATTCAGAAGGATGTAGGTTGCAGTAGGTACTGGGAGATGAAGAAGCTTGCACAGGATAGAGTAGGATGGAGAGCAGCACCAAACCAGTCTCAGGACTGAAGACCACAACAACAACATATCACATCACTGTGTCTATCCATGAAAATACTGCCCCATCTGAACATGCACAAACTATCTTTGTTCTTTATTTTGTGATAGTAATACAGTCATGGAAAAAACACTGGCAAAAATATATAAAGTCAGGTATTTTTGCACAACAGTTGGTGTGTCCTATTATAACCGATCATCTGCTAATTGTAAAAAAAAATCTGACCATAGATGTTTGTTACAAAGTGAAATTGAGGCAAAGATACCACTAATGCTGCTTCATGCTTTGAGTGTTGAAAGTTACCGCAATGTGTTAAACAAAACATTCACTCTAAACATAAAAACAATAAAAAAAATTTCTGTAAAAGTACAAGCCAGTTGTACAAGAGGTCAATGAAAGACGAAAGTTGGTAAGCTATCAGAACCATTGCAAAAAGTCAAAAGTGTAGAATAGCACATAGGTGTAGATAGTAGATACAGGTATGAGTAGTAGCATTACATTAAAGTGAAGTAATTATATCGAAATCATATGAAAAGTATAGCACGCATTTAAAAATGTAGGTCACCACACAGATGTTTGTGGATGAATAGTAATCACAGCTCAAGTCATCTTGCTGGTATTAAACATCTTGTCTCATAAAGTACAGAAACATAATAAAGCTTTCGGATGTACTTATGCAAAAATTACAGTCAATGTAAATGAAAAGATATTCATATAATGTAAATAACTGACAGATTTTAGACATTTAACATTAGACTTTCCTAACACATTAGTGGGTCAGATCCACGGATTAGGTGCTAGCGCAAGACAATGGAAGTCACAACAAAGTCACGTAACTAGTGTTATGCATGACAAAGATCAAGCCCTGCAGGAGGCTAGAGAGGCTGAACAAACAGTAATAGCCTTTATGTCAGTACAACAGCAAACAGTAATAACCTTTATGTCAGTACAGGTAGTAAAACTTTGTAACCGTTTGGAGGAGAGATCCTTTCATGAGCTATAGTGTACACACACACACACACATTCTCCTCTCTGCAGGCTGGACACACAGTGTGAGTGAGTGTTCTCTAACTCACAGAAGGATGTTTTCCCAGAAGTAGCAAGATTTTCCTCCTCTTTTTGTGTGATCTGTTGAAAACTCAACACTCCTGGTATTTGGTGAGTGGCCTCATTTACTCCTAATTATAAACAAACAACAATTTTTTGACCAAAAATTAGTGCACAATATTTGCAGGAATTAACACAATATTCCAATCAGTTAATGTCTCTACACTTATGTTTGTCTGACTCAAACTTGTTGCAATATTTTTTACACTTATAGCACTGCACACAGTCAGTCGACAGCCCCAATATTTCAAACATATTGTTGTATTTAGGATACATGCCACAAGTAATCACCACAAGTACCGTTTTCGTAAAGAAAAAATAAGTTGGCAGCTTTCATCCAATGTGCCTGTCGCAGATGATTTCTCTGATTTCCCTACTCCCATCCTGAATTTCTTCCAACGTAATTTGAAGGCTTACATCGCAGGAAAGAAATTAGTGAGTCTTCAATGAACATAGTGAGTTTGTGTGTGGTTGTGTGTGTGTGTGTGTGTGTGTGTGTGTGTGTGTGTGTGTGTGTGTGTGAGAGAGAGAGAGAGAGAGAGAGAGAGAGAGAGATTCCAGCAATAATTGTGTTAACACATTTGCTTGACTATTGTATTCATATTTCATTAGGAAAGAAAAAGGAAAAGTATACATGACGGTTTCTTAATTCTTATTACAGACTTCTGAGGGTTGTGGAGGAGACTTAGATTCTTCATCCAAACTTTGTCTACTAAGTCTAGAAATTTGCTGTTTCAGTGTGAAATAAGTGTGAAGCTCAGACCACTTTGAAGTAACCTGCTTCACGGTACGCACACAGTGGAGATATGGGCACTCACCGTCGGGTCCTCTTCTGTGTGACAAAAATGTCCTCCTGAAAAGTAGTGTGTGGAGAAATCTGTGAAGAAACGCAGTCAACCGCTCCAGTTGCAAAACGTACCAGTTTCTCACAGTCATTGTTGTGTTTGGAGGGAAATGGTAAGCAGTATCATAATCCCAGTAGAGAGTGACGGCACTGCCCTCTCCTCGGTTTGTGTGTGTGCGGTGGAGTGGAAGGTTTGGAAGTGATCTGATATTAAAACTAAACTTATATCAAAATGGTACATTTCCACAGACAGTAACTCAAGTTTTGATGACGAAACTCTAAGTCCCCTTTACAACTGTAGAAGTGCCCGTAAGCTTTTCCTCCTGCAACCCTTGAAGACTGCAAGAGGACACAAATGAATTAATGACATTTAGCTGCTAGAGGGCTTTTATTTACATCAGTGGGAAAATTTGAAAATTTGTGCCAGACCGGGATTTGACCCGGGTCTCCTGCTCACTCGGCAAATGCTCTGACCACCGAGGCATCTGGACACGGTAGTCATTGCAGCTTCACGGACTACCGTATCACACCTCCTGTCAGACCTAGTTCTCAATTTACGGGTGTAATGAGCAGGGGCACTATCTCAGTAGTGTGTGGATAAATGGAGAATTTGAGTCTAAAGGGAGGTGAGCCAGCATCTGTCTAGCAAGCAGGAGGTGCAGGTTCGGATCCCGGTCCAGCACAAACTTTTAATTTTCCCCACTGATGTAACTCGATGCCCACTAGCAGCTAAATGTCAGCAATTCCTTTGTGTCTCGATTCGTACTGGTTGCAGGATCAAAAAAGGTGTCTGTTCTCTTGGACACGTGAATTTTGCAGTAACTTTCATTTTCGAGTTGGAGAGGAAAAAGTACTGCGAGAACAGAAATTATAAGCCCTGCGGACGGGAGTTGACTGTTTAGACACGGGTTTCGTACCGTTCGGCCACAGTCGGTGAGGCTTTCCTCGTGAAATGTATCTCTGATAGTGGATGACATTTCACTGTGACAGGTACCGCAGCTGTATACATTTTAAGAAATCGTTATTTGCACAGTCTCAGGTGTATGACATAAATGATTGAGGACTAGCTTTGATCAAATATAAGAGAAAGGAAAAAAAAAATAAAAAAACTGTCCTGAGCGGGATACGGGTCCATTTGACCAAAATTTTCAGAGTAACTGTAGGCCATAACTCGACTATTGCGGACCTACAGCAGATTGGTATGAGTGCACGGAAATGTGTGTGATTTTAAACTGACTTGCCCCCAGATAGCTACCTGTTATGCTAAAGAGCATAGTTACAAAACACAAAGGAAGGACTAGATAGGTTGAGGACAAAGGGCACTAGGAATGGGAAATGGCAGTTGGTAAGAAGGCAGCTAGGAGGAGTAGATATTCGGACAGTTGTCGTATAACAGATAGATTTTACCAACTGTCTGTGTTTAGTGGAGTGTCTCTTGCAGCCTCTTGTAACTGTAGGTGTAGGAAACATGCAGAAGTCCTCAGCAGTTAGAGAACCTGAGTCAGTTGCAAATTCTAGCGGCAGAATCTTCTTCTTCCTGTTACATAATTCACACGGCAGAGGTATGAACCCGCAGTTGCAGGAAGTGTCGGGGGGAGAGTAACAGGTCACCGGCATTGTGAAGCCTAGTGCAGGATTGGCTCAGGTGACCGTTAATGTAGAGGAGTTACGTAGGAATTTTACAAAAGAGGATCACATCGTGATTGTGAGTGGCGCTGGGAATAGTATCGATAGGGTGAGGGAGTGTGATGCAGGTGGTGACCTGGTAGAGATAGCTACTCAAACTGGTGGCACTAACGTGCACTTCGTGCAACCGTTTCAGCGTCACGACTGGCCTCGTCGTAGTGTTGCCGTTAGGTGTGTTAACGTGGGGCTGGAGAAGGCACTGATGGAGGAGGACACAGACTCGACTGGCAGCACTGCCATGTGATCCATCAGTAGATCGGATGTCACTAGGCATGGTCTGCACCTCAATAGGTATGGAGAGGGGAGGCTGCCAAAGCTTATAGGTAACAGTGTAGTGGGTGGTGGTGGGATCACTCGTGGAAAAATTCCTGTAGTAATTGGTGTTAGAGCTGCATCTTTTTTAGATTGAAGTCAGCTGATAGGTGTTGTTGTTGTTGTGGTCTTCAGTCCTGAGACTGGTTTGATGCAGCTCTCCATGCTACACTATCCTGTGCAAGCTTCTTCATCTCCCAGTACTTACTGTAGCCTACATCCTTCTGAATCTGCTTAGTGTATTCATCTCTTGGTCTCCCTCTATGATTTTTACCCTCCATGCTACCCTCCAATACTAAATTAGTGATCCCTTGATGCCTCAGAACATGCCCTTCCAACCGATCCCTTCTTCTTGTCAAGTTGTGCCACAAGCTCCTCTTCTCCAGAATTCTGTTCAATACCTCCTCATTAGTTATGTGATCTACCCATCTAATCTTCAGGATTCTTCTGTAGCACCATATTTCGAAAGCTTCTATTCTCTTCTTGTCTAAACTATTTATAGTCCATGTTTCACTTCCATACATGGCTACACTCCATACAAATACTTTCAGAAACGACTTCCTGACACTTAAATCTATACTCGATGTTAACAAATTTCTCTTCTTCAGAAATACTTTCCTTGCCATTGCCAGTCTACATTTTATATCCTCTCTACTTCGACCATCATCAGTTATTTTGCTCCTCAAGTAGCAAAATTCCTTTACTACTTTAAGTGTCTCATTTCCTAATCAAATACCCTCAGCATCACCCGACATAATTCGACTACATTCCATTATCCTCGTTTTGCTTTTGTTGATGTTCATCTTGTAGCCACCTTTCAAGACACCATCCATTCCGTTCAACTGCTCTTCCAAGTCCTTTGCTGTCTCTGACAGAATTACAATGTCATCGGCGAACCTCAAAGTTTTTATTTCTTCTCCGTGGATTTTAATACCTACTCCGAATTTTTCTTTTGTTTCCTTCACTGCTTGCTCAATATACAGATTGAATAAAGTCGGGAAGAGGCTACAACTCTGTCTCACTCCCTTCCCAACCACTGCTTCCCTTTCATGTCCCTCAACTCTTATAACTGCCATCTGGTTCCTGTACAAATTGTAAATAGCCTTTCGCTCTCTGTATTTTAACCCTGCCACCTTCAGAATTTGAAAGGGAGTATTCCAGTCAACATTGTCAAAAGCTTTCTCTAAGTCTACAAATGGTAGAAACATAGGTTTGCCTTTCCTTAATCTATCTTCTAAGATAAGTCGTAACGTCATTATTGCCTCACGTGTTCCAACATTTCTACGGAACGGATGGGTTAAACATCATCATCAGTTATCTGCTATATTAGCAGGTCCTTTGCCTCTCCATTTTCTGCGATCCATTGCTTCCTTCTTAAGGCTGCTGTATGTTGTACCGTCCATCATGTCATCCAGTATCTGGAATCTCTTCCTTCCTCGCTTCCTTTTCCCTTCTACATAACCTTCTAAAACTGTTTTTATCAGTCCGTCATTCTTTCTTAATATATGCCCAATCCAATTTCTTTTTCTTCTCTTTATTACATCTAGTAACTGCCTTTTCTCTCCCACTCTTCTCAGTACCTCTTCATTTTTTACTCTGTCCATCCAACTTATTCCTTCCATCTTCCGCCATGTCCAGATCTCAAAAGCCTCCAGCCTTTCTCTGTCTTTTTTCCTCATAGTCCATGTTTCAGCGCCATATAGAAGAACACTCCATACAAGACATTTTATGAGTCTCTTTCTGAGTTCCCTGTCCATACCGCTGCAGAAGATTCTCCTTTTCTTATAAAACGCCTCTTTTGCCATTGCTATCCTTGTTTTAATTTCTTTTGTTAAACAAAAGGTTTCAAACGGTAGGCATCCTTTTTTATTTAACTAAGGCATTTGATTGTGTTGTTCAAAGAATATTGCTGCAGAAGTTGACCATTATGGAATACAGGGGGTAGCTCACAATTGGTTCACCTCTCATTTTAACAATACAGCAAAACATCATGATCCACAGTGTTGAGAATGTGTACAATGTGGGGTCTGAGGGGTGCGGGGGGGGGGGGGGGGGGGAGGGGGGGGTGCACCAGCGATCAGTGCTGGGGCCACTCCTGTTCCTTATTTATATAAATGATATGCCTCCAAGTATTACAGGTGATTCTAAAATATTTCTGTTCACTGATGACACCAGCTTGGTAGTAAAAGATGTGTGCAACATTGGCTCTGTTTCAGATAATGCAGTTCATGACATAAGTTCACAGCTTGTAGAAAAGAAACTAATGCTAAATTACAGTAAGACTTGGTCTTTACAGTATCTAACAGACAATTCAACAAAACCTGACATTTTAATTTCACTGAATGGGCATGTGATTATTTAAATTGAACAGATCAAATTTCTAGGTGTTTAGACAAGATCCTGAATAGTTTACTATCTACCTAAAGACTTAATGGTGCCATTTGTGCTATTTAAATGGTATCTGAAATAGGTGATAGTTTGATACAAAAAGTCATTTACTTTGCTTATTTTTATTTTCTTATGACATTTTGTATTATATTATTGGGGAACTCTTCCCATTCTCTAAGGATATTTGTGGCTGAGAAACAGGCAGTTCGGGCAATAACTGAATCTATTGTCGACCCTTGTTCATTAGTCTGGGCATTCTGAAATTGGCCTATAAATATATGTATTCTTTACTGTCATTTATTGTTAACAATATCAGCTTATTCCCAAGAATTAGCAGCTTTCACTCAGTTAATACTAGACAAAAGTCCAATCTCCATTTGGGTCGCACTTCGTTGGCTCTTGTGCAGAAAGGGGTGCATCCATTTTCAATAAGCTACCACAAGAATTCAAATGTCTTAGCAGTAATCCACACTCTTTCAAATAGAAACTGAAGAGCTTCCTCATGAGCCACTTGTCATGTTCTGTCAAGCAGTTCCTAGAAAAAATAAGCCGATTCCTGTGTTATATTGTTGATTTTGTTTACATAAACTTATGGCTTGTCTTTTTTGGGTTCATAAACATTTTATTTTATCTGTCAATGCTTTTATGCTGTAATTTCATGTACTGACCAGTCCCATGACCTTAAAGATTTGTTCCTCAATTTGGTCCTACAAAACTAGTTGCTTAAAATAAAAAAATTAAAAAAAAAAGTTCCTGAAGATTATGATTCCTGCTGACCAGTCAAATGTAGGCAAACTTTAAATTACTGCCTGTGGGTAGTTATGTTTGTTGCAAATTTTCTGTGGTGTCTACTGGGCGATGCACGACTGTGCTAATTATAGCATACTGTCATTAATTTATTACGATGGTAATTTATGTTGGAGAAATGGAACTACACTAAGATAGTAGACATGTAGTACCACAAGATTTGATGTTGTTAACAGTGAAATCTAAGGGCTAGCTAATGTGGAAAGACACTGAATTAACTGTTATTGTAACAAGTGGAGTAGCACCTTATTCTGACAAAAGCACACTGGTAGACACACACAGACTGATTCCCTTCCTGGAGGAGGTTTTGTATGCTCATTGCTGACTCTCCTTAATTTTGTGGCCATAGCTTATCATAATTGCCCTTCTGACCTCTGATTATTCCGAAAATTTTGCTCAGTTTGATGTTGCTTATGCTGCTCTGGCATTATCTTCAGTTTTTTTGCCTCCCTGTTTATTGATCCTATTAATATCTGAGTGTTCACAGTTGGTGATGAGTCAGGTATATGTGAAACAAATTGAAATTCAGTCTTTGATATCTTTGAAGCTATTATACTTACAATTCCCTTATTTTTAAGTATTCTGAAATTCTACCTGCCCCAAATTGGCTAGTGTATTGTGACCTGTGACTTGGATATTTCCTAAAAACTATTTTATCTTCGCATGGCACTCAGTTAGAATATCAAAGTCGTCAAAACTGGTGAGCAGTTTGCAAGCAGGTCATTTAAATTTTGTCTCTCTGATTTTTTTCTCTAATAAAGACAAGATAATCTGACACAACTTTAACTATGTATTTAATTGTGTTTTAAAGGGGTCGAGGGCTGAAAAGATTGAGAAAGCTGGACATATGGTGTGGACCTGGCTTGGACAATGAGACAATAATTGCCATCAGCCGTGGGCTCCCTGCTTTGCGGAACTCTCTGTCTGTGATGCAAAGGTGCTCTCGGCTGCTGCCTTCTCTGAGATCTATCGCCTGGAACAGCTTGAAATGTAAGCACTGCTACTGACTTTGTAGTGTAGTTCAAACAAAATAACTGGCTAGGTGATGAAACTGTAACTGGTGAAGGAGTTGAGAACTGTATGAGTAATTCATAAATGTGATGATTGAAAATGTGTTAAAAATCATAAGTGCAGCCATTAAATGAAAACACATTGGGGGACATTAAAATTGCAACAGTACACAACTGGAACATGAGGAACATCAAATTTGCTTGAAGGGTACTGAATGTTTGGATACGCAAACAACTGGCATTTCAGTGTAACCCCACAGAGTAAGTAGAAGTAAATCCACTACCTTCTATATGTGAGGAAAGATTACACAGTGGATTTCACATTCAGAAATCACATTAGATGTTGTTTGTGAAAAGGTTGCATTATACCTCGTGTAAGATGGAGAAATGTCTGTCGGCACATGTCAGGATATGAGAGCAGCACGGTTGTGGCCTGTAGAGACTGTTGTTTATCAATGAATGATGTTACTGCTTACATCAGTCGAGATCCGACAGCTCTACTGCAAATATGGAACCGATGTATACTTGCACCAAGAATGATCAAAAGTACTGTTTGTTAACAAAACCAAAACTCAATTATAATGTCCTCGGACAAATATCCACACGACTATATGCACATGTCAAAGAAAGTTTTGCATCACCCTGGTTCCCAGAACTCTTGAAGATAGACATTGACTGTGGATATTGTATCACAGACACAGTCCCTTTGACTGTTGAGAGGTGTCACTAAACCTGCCCAAAGGTGTAAACAATCCTGCATGAGCAGCACATATTAGATGCGAGGGGGTCCGATAGCCAATCAGTTCCAGTCATCTACCAGGAAGTAAAAGGTACACGGCTTGTGTTGTCTGTATTTCAATCGTGCCTAGACAGTCATGGTCGCAGTTTGATCACATCCCCAGTGTTACTTTGTGCCAGGAAGGGCTTTCAACAAGGGAAGTGTCCAGGCATCACGGATTGAACCAAAGAGATGTTGTTCAGATGTGGACAAGATACAGAGAGACAGGATCTGTCGATGACATGCCTTGCTCAGGCCGTCCAGTGGATGACCGCTATCTACGGATTAAGCCTCACAGGAACCCTGATAGCACTGCCACCGTGTTGAATAATGCTTTTCGTGCAGCCACAGGACGTCATTTTGTGACTCAACTGCACGCAGTAGTCTGCATGATGTGCAACTTCACTCCTGATGCCCGTGGTGAGGTCCATCTTTGCAACCGTGACACCATGCAGAGTGGTACAGATGGGCCCAACAACATGCCGAATGTACAGCAGTCCGGACCACTACGTCTGAAGGTCTCGCTGTATGGTGGTACAACGTGCAATGTGTGGTTTTCACGAGCAATAAACATCATTTCCGCCCTTTTTATGTTGATCTCTATTCCAATTTTCTGTCTTGGAACCGAAGTGATGCAAAACTCTTTTTTGATGTGTGTATAACAGAAATGTCTCTGCTGTGGACATCGTGTGTTATGTTCCTACACGATGAATCCTAGAGTTGCAGTAGGAGGCGGCGTGAAGTGTGGGGACGTTGTTGTTGCTGCTGGCATGCAACAGCTGATGTGCTGCCGGTGAAGATCGGGACAAACTGGGCTGAGTTGCCAGCGTGGAGTGCTGAGATGGAACTGCCAGTACTGCCGAATGGTGGCATTGCATCTGATCTGCTGGTACTGTCCGCTCCATAGCATGTAAATGACTTTGTATGGTTTTGTAATGGCTTAAATAGTCGGAGCAGACGAGTATTTGCATGACGCTGCAAGGCAGCGTGACTAGGCGTAGCGAAATAGTGTTGTGCTGATAGTGTTCTCTGCTGTAACAGGCAGACTTACAAAAGAACATTCCAAAATCAAGATAGGAGACGAGGTACTGGCAGAAGTAAAGCTTTGAGGACGGGGCGTGAGTCGTGCTTGGGTAGCTCAGGTGGTAGAGCACTTGCCCATGAAAGGCAAAGGTCCCGAGTTCGAGTCTCAGTCTGGCACACAGTTTTAATCTGCCAGGAAGTTTCATATCAGCGCACACTCCACTGAAGAGTGAAAATCTCACACTGGAAACATTCCCCAGGCTGTGGCTAAGCCATGTCTCCACAATATGCTTTCTTTCAGGAGTGCTAGCTCTGTAAGGTTTGCAGGAGAACTTCTGTAAAGTTTGGAAGGTGGAAGACGAGGTACTGCCAGAAGTAAAGCTGTGAGGACGGGGTGTGAGTCGTGCTTGGGTAGCTCAGTCGGTAGAGCACTTGCCCGCGAAAGGCTAAGGTCCTGATTTCGAGTCTCGGTCTGGCACACAGTTTTAATCTGCCAGGAAGTTTCAACATTCCCAAATGTCAATAAACGATCTCGATGAAACTTGGCGGGTGTGTTGAGGGGCCAAATAGTACAATATATATTTTTTTGTTGGTACCTAATTTCACTATTAAGGGATAAAACACACCCTGAAAGACAATTTGGCAGTTTAGGTTTAGAAGGAATATCTTCAAGACAATATATAAAAAATGTTTTTCGTATGAAAGGTCATGTGTAATTAATATTCTTGAAAACTGTGTAATCAGCTTCTGTAATAATTTGAAATTTTGCAAAATGCTGCCTACTGCAGTTCTATTGTGTTGTTTCTCAGGTGGAGACTGACATCATAATCATTCAGTAGATGTAAATCAGAAAGTCTTCTCACAAAAACTTCCAACATCGCCAACTGTATACTTCCCACAGCTGTACCTGTGCTGTCGATCCCTTTGGTATCACTAGGTGAGGGTGAACGAGTTCTTTGTCTTCAGGTACGATGCTCTATATGGTTCTTTCACACTGACCACTGCAATAATCTAACAACAATACAGATATTCTCCCTCACTGGGAAAGAAAACAGCTTTCAAATATCTTTCGACTTGGTCGGGTGTTTGTTTGGTGACATTTTGATGGTATGACAAGGACATTTGTGGCTTCAAAAAGAAATTCTCAAGTTCTCGGACCAAACTCACCATTGTTTTCTCTTACAACTATGAAAAGGCAGCTGGTCAATGTGATAAAACCATTTAGAGCATTGTACATGAGGAGAAGGAACTTGTTCGTAAGGCGATCCCAATAGGCTCGATGGCACAGGTACAGCCGTGGGACGTATACAGCTTTTGATTTTGGAAGTGGTGTCAATCTTCACTTGTGAAATAATGAAATCGAGCTGCAGTCACTAGCACTAAACAACCAATTCTCTTCGCCAAGACTTATAGATATATTGAAATATGCCTGATCCACAACAGAATATTTTGAGTACCATCTGTGACAATTTGGAATCCTGCTGAATTTTGTTTTATATTGTCTTCTCTGTTGCGTATATTACAGGAAGAAATTTCATTCATTTTATGTGCATGCTGTAAGAAAACATGTTTCAAGAATTTCTTTACAAATTATCATCGTCATTATTTTCTACAATAATAAGTAGTTACTTATTATTTTCAATTAACAAAATACACACATGTGAAATGCTAAACGAAGAAAGAAAAGGAACAAGAATGTAAAATAACAACTGAAGAAATAAAAAAAATATAAGTGAAATGAATAATTTGAATTGTAATGAAAGTTTATATATCTTACAAAGTAAAATCGAGGATGGAATGTAACAATACCAGAGAAGGAAAGTTGCGGAGATGAAGAGTCGCGATAGGCACAGTAAAGAGATTCACACCATCATAGCTTTTGGCCATGAAGGCCTTTGTCAGCAGTAGACACACATACACATACACACACGCACACAAACACTCACACAAACACAACTGGCACACACGTCTGCAGTCTCAGAGAGCTGAAACTACACTTTTACATATCTTAATCTACGTTGAAAATACTCTGACAGCACACATTGTGTACAGCTTCTTTTCAAAAAATTGTATTTCAGAAACCAGCTTCATTGCATAGGGAAGCTTGAAAGCTTCTTTAATTTACTTTATACAAAAATTTTCATTTCTCGAAATTAATTTGATTTGATTTGATTTATTATTGGTCCAGTTTTATCTTACATCACAAATTGTGCAATTAATATTGGACAGGTCAAAGATAAGTTACAATAATACATAGTATTAGCAAAATAGTAGGCAAATTAAAAATAAGTACTTATTACAATTAATTTTGTTACATATTTAGAAATTCTCTGGCAGAATAGAAACAGTGCTTTATTAGAAATGCCTATAGTTTAGCTTTAAATATTGGATGAGTAGCATTTTTTATTTCCTCTGGTATCTTATTGTGTAGTATTACACCAATGTTAATTATGCTCCTCTGATAGGTGGTTGTTCTGTGATATTTTTGATGTATATATGATTTCCCTCTGGTTCTATGGTTGTGTACATTTTTGTTCTGCAGCAGTTTATCTTTTTCACTATGGACTACCACCTGAAAACAGGCAGTTTCATAAATGAATAAACTTGGAACATTTAGAACACCAAGCTCTGTAAAATGGGGTTTACAGGACTCCATCTTTTTAAGGCCACAAATTATTCTTAAAGCTCTTTTTTGCATTCTAAAAACCTTTACACTGTGAGTTGAGTATCCCCAGAAAATGATCCCATATCTGATTAGTGAGCGGAACTGTGCATAGTATCCCTGCAGTACTGTTGTTTTGCTTGTTGTAGCCTTTAAAATTCTTAGGCCATAGCATACAGATGATAGATTTCTACACAAGTTATTTATATGTGTGTCCCACTTTAAGTCTTGCTGAACCCTAAGACCCAAGAATTTTTTGACACTTACATTTTCTAGGGGATCATTTTTTAATTGGGCTTGAATAGACATTTGATTACTTCGAGGAATTAAATGAAAATCGACACACACAGTTTTTTCAGTATTTATAATGAGTTTGTTTTTTTGTGAACAACTCAGAAAGTCTTTTCATAGAACTTTCTGCTGTGGACCGCAAAGTTTCTGGACTGGATCCAGTGAGCAATATGCTGGTGTCATCGGCAAACAGGATAGTTTTTGTGGAACTCATATATTCGACTACGTCATCCACATAAATCGAGAAGAGTAGTGCCCTAAGATTGAGCCCTGTGGTACACCATATTTTATTGGTAATTCGCTAGATAGAAAGGAGTTCTTTCTTGTTTTATTCATTTTGTTGAATTCATACTGAAGTGATACTTTCTACCTGTAGTTTTTTAGGTATGGACACAACCAGCTATGTGCTATACCTCTTACTCCTCGTCTTTCTAATTTTTCAGGCAGAATGTTATGGTCCAGGATTCAAAGGCTTTTCATAGATCTAGAAAAATACCTGCAGCTAATTTATGTTGATCAAGGGATTTTAAAATGCAATCTAAGAATTCGAAAATTGCAGTCTGTGTAGATTTAGACTTTCTAAAACCATGTTGTTGTATTTTAAGAGGTGCATATTTATTTATAAAACTTAAAAGTCTGTCATAGAAGAGTTTTTCTAGAATTTTTGAGAAGGAACTTAACTGTGACACGAGTCGGTAGTTCGATATTTTATCAGAAGAACCTTTTTTAGCAGTGGTGAAACTTTTGCTATTTTAAAAATACCTGGAAATACACTAGTTTTTAAAGAGAGGTTGAAAATTTTTGCCAAGGGGTTTGCTATGTTGTGAGCACATGCTTTTAATATGAAATCAGGTACTTTATCATGACCACTTGGCGTTTTATTGCTTAATGATTTAATTTTGCTTATAATTTCATTGGGGTTCATTTCATAAACATACGTAGAAGCAGCCGAGATCACTGACTTGCCGGAGAAACTTGGGACCGGTCCTTGACAGTTTACTTGAATCAGGTCTTCAGCTAGTGAAGTGAAGTATTCATTGAATTTTTCCACAACTGAATATGTGTCTGTGACTTTTGAGCCTTCTAGTGTTAGTGATACATTCTTTTTCTTTGGCGCTGAACTACAACTTTCTTTCTTTGTAACTCTCCACGGGGATCTCATTTTGTTAGATGAGTTTCTTATCAAATTGTCATTCCACATAATTTTTGCCTCTTTGACTACTATACCATAGATTCTTTTGTAGGCTTTTGAATAATCTGCGAATTCTTGGCTTACTCTATATTTCTTACAACAGTAGTGCAGAAATCTGTTTCTCTCACTGGAAATTTTTATGCCTTTAGGTACCTGTTGCTTATTATTCTAAGATTTTACTGTTTTTGCTACTTTTGGAAACGCTACATTAAAATAGAAAGATGCTCTGAAAACTCATGTACATGCTATTAACATTTTTTGAGTGGTGATGCTTTCCCAGTTTTCCTTCGTTCTAAACATAATAAGCCAAATTACCTTTCGGGGCATGTATCACCCCTTAAAAGTGAAACTGGGCACAGACAAAAAAATATGAATCACACTATTTTTCCCCTCTACACACCCACGTAGTTTCATCAAGGTTGTTTATTGACACTTGGGATTGTTCTCGGGACATTCACCCAGCAGCAGTAACCGGTGTGACCATTTCCACTGGCAACATGTAGCCAATCAGATTTGCAGAACGTGGTATCCAACGCAAAACTTCTATTTCTTTGCACCCACACTGTGAGTATAATTGTAAAAAGGGAGAATAATCGGAGAAAGGAATATAGGTGGTTGGTACATAACTTCTCTGTAAACGGTTTAGTTATGGAGGTTACAGTTAAGTGATGAGTGACCTAAAAATTTTTTTCGTATGTCTGAGACGGACTTCCAGATGTTACTAAATATGAAAGCTCAGTACGACATACTGAGGGTTACAAATTTTTGAGAAGTTGTAACCCCTGCTTAATATCTTTCTGTTAGATTACACTTTTAGCTACTGAATATTCGTACAGCTCTTTAATGTACATGCATAGCATTTCAATATCTAAAATTAGTGAAATAGACCCGAAAGTGTTGGTTTGTTTACATCCTGCAGGAATAGCAGTGAGTCATAGGCATGCCACTTCAATACGTTCAGCTCTTTTCTGCCTGATTTCAAGAAGGGACATCTGCTAAATTCACGGAGCAATTGTGACCTCAGATTGTGAATTCTGCTGTCCAATTCTTTATCCAAAATACCAAATGGAGGTGCGAGTTGGCGAACTGCATCACGTTTGGCAATGTGGTTTTTGTAATCAGAGAATGTAGAATCTTACAACGAATGTCTTTCACGAAATTCTTCAATTAGTTTAATCAATATTATTTTTTGTCCAGTCTATCTTCACACACTGCTACCAGCTGATCGCCTGCACCCGAGACGTAACACGGGGAGCCTGCCTATGAACTGTGCAGGGATTTGTGCTGCGTTTTCAGTGAGCGAACGGATACGGGCACGCTTGCCAGGATAGAGTATTTCTTGGAATTCTAGCACTGATGTTTCAGGCACACGTTTAAGCGACAAATCTACTTGCTGAAGCTATTGTAGTGTGCCCTTCTCCTCGGGGTTCTGCCGTGAAAAATATAAAATAAAAAATCTGATTGGGTTTGGAATCTTGGTGGTTTCAGTTACGGATAAGGCGGACTTCGTATTATTGATTGAGATCGTGCTGTAATTTGACCGTGCATGGCAGAGCGGGTCGGTAACACTACAAAAAGCGACTGTACGGAAATAGCATCAGAAACTAATTGAAATTTACCTTATAATCTTGTTAGACACCCAGTATTAATTACAATGTAGTCATCATGGCTGTCATCCTAATTTCACTTGTAGGACGACCTGTCTTTCACTTTTCTCCGTCTGTTGAAAACTTCTTCAAGTTGCCACTGTCATGATCAGTTTACAAATTTGATGATAACCCCCTCAAATCACTTTTGAAACAACCACACTTTGTAATGTAATTTTAATTTCCACCCAAAAGCACATTTAACACATCGCCGAAAAATACACGTCTTTCGTATCAAGACAAGAGAGAGAGTCCTCAATTAGTTCTTAAAAACAAAAACCTACGCAAGACTAAAAGGACGAACAAAATTATTTATAAAAATCGGTCGCTGGCGCAGCGCTCTTCTGCGTGTGCGATCTTTGTATTGGCGGAGGCGCGGAAGTCAAAGTACCATTACAATGCCTCCTCTACTGACACGCTCCGCAAGCGAGCGTGGCAGTATAGAAAATTTACATAGATACATATATATGAGAAAATAAGAAATTTACATATTACAAAAAATATTTCTGAGCACAATGCTCTTTGCATATCAGTCTTTGTATACAGTCTTTTTGGTGTGTATCTTCTTTAGGAGTCGTAACATTAATGTCTTTGAATTGCAGCGTATTATCGTTGCTTAGCACAGTGTTTGAATTCAGTTCACATGATTCGTGTTTAGAATGGAATTAATTCGAACAATAGATGTTTCTATTATATTGCTCCAATGTCTTTAAACGTAGTATCAGATTCTGAGTGTGTGTGTACTGCCTGGATCTCTTGCGTGTGACTTGAAGAAAATCCAAAGTTTGTTCAATGTGTCAACACGAAATTGTGATCTCCAGCAGTCAAATTTTGGTGGCGTCTACCGGGGTATAAATGGTCAATGAGGGCATAGGAAACACCTCACTGCCTAAGACAGGTGATGAGCTTGTCTTTTACACCAACCTGAAGACCTGCCGGCTTCCACTACACCATACACTTCAAGGTATATTGACATTACGTAAATATTGCTTGACCAGTGTTCCATCACGTTGGTTTCTTCTTTGCATTTTCAGTTCCATTTATATGAATCATGTGCTACATGCACAAGTCCTTTGCAGCTCATTAACATCTACTTAAAATACATTTCTTGATATAGTAAGTACATAAATATACAAATATTTACAATTAATCATTACATGAGATAGTTACATTGTTGTCATATAGCACATATACAGAATTAAATGAAAAATATAGTAAATTTTTACGTTACATTCAATATCATTGTGCTGACATGTGAATTACATTCAGATTTAAATATACATTTTATTTATTTTATTTGTTAGCTCATTCTTTTTTTCTTTTCTTTCCTTTTTTTTCCCTTTCGTTACACTTGCAACATTTGAAGATAATTGTGGCAACTCGCTAGAATATTCAACTTAAAATTCATCTTGCCTCCTGGAATAAAATTTACACATATTTCAAGCTTCAAGACAGCCCTCTGTAGGAGGATAGGTTCATGGGATGATTGCTAACTACTTCATAAATACTAGTAAAGTCATCTCCTACAGTGGACTACACAAAATAAAATATGATAAATAAAATACATGTTAACTTAATATAATGTAAAAGTTCCTATACCTAATACCGTTTCTAAGTGTGGTATCCCCACTATTGCTGTTTCTAAGAGTGGTATTCCTCTATTACCATTTCTAAGAGCGGTGCCCCTCTAAATATCTTAGGATCCTAAAAGTATGTACATCAGTGTGGTAAGTGTGTGTGTGTGTGTGTGTGTGTGTGTGTGTGTGTGTGTGTGTGTGTGTGTGTATATATATATATATATATATATATATATATATATATATATATATATATATATATATATAGTTCAAGTCACTCACTCATATTCCTATAAAGTTTGTGTAGTTCATCTCCTTCCTTTCATGAGTATCAACCAATATAAATAAATGTTTTACTTAATAAATAAATAAATCTTCTTAGATAATTGCTGCTGCGTTCCATGCTGTATATCCATTCTGTATTTACCTTGTGGTACCTGTAAAATTCTATTCATAAATAAATATGTGTGTATGTCTCTCCATACTGTCAGATAATCACGAATTATATAATGTCAAATATTTCATCAACATGTATAAATTTTTCTAAGGGAGGGATGAGAGTATGAGCCGCAACACAGGACTGACGTTTTGTTTTCTCCTTATTCTCCTTTCTATTTAATGGTGCATTAGTTCAGTTCAGTAGATGAGCTTTAATTATGTCATTAGATGACTGCTAAATATGTTCTCTTAAATAATTCTTCCAATCTGAAGTGTCAAGCCTACATAACTCCAAAAATTTCATTACAAGTTCCCATTAGATTAGTGTTAAAGTGTTATAGATTTAAATCTACTGGTATATTTCCAACAGTGGCTGCTGTAAATAATTCTTTCCACATAAATCTATACTTTCACCTTTAGTTATAAGAATATATAAGACATCACATAAGTTATTATCTCAGGCATACCAATCTTTCAATAAATAGTATTCTTTCCACTACTTTCATTCTGTATTCCATGAGTACATGTGATATAGCGTTCAAATCTAGTTTCTCCCCGCTCAACATATTCTCAATTACTCATAACATTCTCACCTATCCATTATTCATTCTTCACAAAATAACATATATTTATTCCTCAGCATTATATATATATATATATTTTCCTCTTATTCATCATCATTTCCTTTTTTTACTTCAACAACAATAATAATAATAATAATAATAATAATAATAATACCCTTTTCTCATCTTATATTCCATTTACCTCTCTCCATATTACTATTTATCCTCTTACTAAACTAAAATTACATTCACTCATCTCATTCAGTCACTCACATCACTCATATCAACATTACTATTATCACATGCCTCCTAAAGAAAATAATTCTGTTCAGTTCTCTGCCTCCTCTAATGTGTATATGCCTCCTCTAATGTGTATATGCCTCAATAGCAACTCCTCTTATAACCAAATATCTTATTAGCTATTGGATGGTTCACATTGCTTTCTAGACTTACCTGCATTCATTAGATTGTAAGTATCTGTATAACTTAAATGTAGGCTCATCATAACTGTATATCATATTAATTATCTTCTTCTCATTAGCTAACATTTTACTGTATGTATTTTTTCAAATGTCTGTGTGGATGTAGACCTCTGGGTTTATGTGTTAATGGATATTCTAATGAATAACAGCCAGGGTGTGGAATATTTGCAATTCGGTATGGTCCAGAGTATAAGATCTGCCATTTCCTGTTTAAATGTTTCAGTTTTGTGGGTTTAGGATGTGTTCTTAGTAAAACTAACTGATCAACTTGAAATGTTTGTGCTTTCCTGACACCTCTGTCATATTTCTGCTTTCTTTCCTTAGCTTTGTCACATAATGTTGTGTAAGCTTGTCTTACCTTTTCTTCTAAACTAACATGATTTGTTGTTGCTGTAAATTTAGGTAGAGGGTCTGCCCATTAATTTCTTTCTGTTTTATCCATAATTAATTCAGTTGGTGTGTATCCAGTAGAAATGTGAGTTAAATTGTTCACTATTTGTTCAAATGGTGCTAGGTATTCTACCCATTTTGTGTGCTTCTCTGGTGTCCGTGTTCTCATAAACTGTCCAAATTCTCAAAATGTTCTTTCTACTGGGTTTCCTGCTGCGTGAAATCTTGAAATTAAAATATGTTTAACATTCTGTTCTTCAATAAAAGTCTTCCATTTTAAACTGGTAAAATATGCTGCTTTATCCGTGATCATAACTTCAGGTTTTCCTATTCTTACAAAATAATCTGTTAATAGACGTCTGGTAATAGCAGTGGTAGAAACTGAACATAAAGCATATAATTTTAAATACTTTGTGAAAACATCTAACACAGCAAGGATGTATTTTATTCCTCCACGTGCATGTGGATAGGGTCCTGCAATATCTCAAAGAATTAGCTGTAATGGCCTCTTAGGTATGATTTGGGTGCAATTCATTCATGCTTGTGTGATTAGAATATTTGGCTTTCTGACATATGATGCATTTCCTAATATTACTCAATACTCTTCGCCTTAAATTTGGAAAATAGCAATATTGTATAATTTTATCTGTACATTTCGTTACACCATAGTGTCCCCAAGTTCTGTGTGTAAATAAAATAAAATCATCAACATGAGCTTCAGGTAAGCAAACACACCAATGCTGTGATTCAGGGTTTCGTCGGTGAAGTAATACTTCTTTGTGTAATGTGTAATATTTTTCAAGATGTGGGTCCGTTCCTGCACGTAATTTATTCTTTATCTGGATCCACCTGGTATCATTGTCCTGCAATATGGCTAACTTCCTGCACATGTTTTTGTAGTAAGGTGCAAATGTGCCATCATACATGAGTAAAATTTTGAAATCTGATGTTTGTTCTGTCACATCTGAAAATTCTTTTAGGCCTTGTGGCAAACAAGATAGAGCATCGGCTATATTGTTGGATTCTCCTTTTATATATATAATATCAAAATCATATTCTTGTAGTGATGCACACCAGCGTGCAAGACGTGAATGTAATAACTTGCATGATAGCAGGAAAGAAAGAGCTTGATGATCAGTATAAAGCTTAGTACGTTTTCCCCATAGAAAGTAGCGAAACTTGCGAAATGCCCATACTATGGCAAGTGTTTTGCGCTCAGTCACTGAATATGACTTTTCGCATTCAGTGAGCGTGGGGCTAGCAAAACTTATAGGTTTGATGACTGTTTGTTCATCTTCTACATGAATTTGGAATAAAAATGCTCTGAGCCCATAGGAACTTGCATCTGTTACTAGGCAAAAGTCTGACATCATGTCAGGATGACATAACAATGGTGCATTAACTAAAGCATTCTTAATCGCTTCAAAATCTGTCTGACAGAACTCTGTCCATTTCCAAATATTATTTCTTTTGAGTAAAGATAGAAGATGTGGACTGTTAAGAAGGTGGTAGGGTACAAATTTTCTGAAGAATGAAGATGGACCAAGAAAGGCTTTGAGTTGTTTACGATTCTGTGGGGATGGAAAATTCTTTATTGCATCAATTTTTCTTGAGTCTGGATAAATGCCTTCAGTTGATATGATGTGACCAAGGAATTTGATTTCTCTCCTCCCTAATTTCGTCTTTGATAAATTGATAGTGACACCTGCGTCAGAAAATTTAGTCAGAAGTTGCTTCAAAAGATTTACATGTTCTTCCCAAGTAGTGGTGGCAATGACAATGTCGTCAACATAAACTGTGATTTGCGATAACTATTGTGGTCCAAGAACAGCATCTAAGGCTTCAATAAATACTCCAGCACTCACTCGTAGACCAAAAGGTAGAACACAAAATTGATAACTACGTCCCTCATTTACGACTGCTTTTATGGAGGTTCACCTGCCAAAATGATGAGCGGAGGTCGATATTGGTTAAATACTGTACATTATGAAATTTTAAAAGTTGTTCTTCCAAATTTATAGTTCGTGTGTTGATTGGGATTATAACTTTGTTAATTTCTCGTGTGTCCAGCACTAACCTTACACTACCATCCTCTTTATTAACTGCTAGTATCGGATTGCAATATGGTGAATGTGACCTTTCAATGATACCCCAAGCTTGCATTTTTTCAATCTTTTTCAAAACTGCGGGTTTCTTTGACCAAGGAATATTATAATATGTTCTACAGTATGTTTTGTGTGGTTTAACATCCATCTCATAAGTATGGCCTCTAATAATTCCAGGTTTCTCCACAAATACCTCAGCAAATTGCTGCAAAACTTCAAGTAATTCAAGTTGTTGTTCCTTCGTAAGATATTCAGATTCTGTGCATTTCTCATATAAATCATTAGGTTTAATTCCCTGAGATACAGCTTCATTAAAAGTTAAATCACATATGTTTGTTGCTGTTGGATACATAAAATGTAACTGTTCAAATTTACCTTGTTTACTGTTTAAGTTTTTACCCTATGTTAACTCTATTGTCAGTTGTTGTTGGTTTACGGTTAAATGACATTTCCCTTTTCCTAAATCTATGATTGCTTGATATTCATTCAAAAAGTCAATTCCTAATATGCAGTGCATAACTAATTTGTCTACTTCCAGAAAACTGTAATTGAGTGGTATATATGAAAATGTGAAGTTAATTAGCGCTTGAAATTTCACATTCTTTGATTTGTTACCGGTGGCACTTATAATGTGACAATTCTGTACTGGCAATGTTTGTATGTTTATTATTTGTTTGAGTTCATTATATAAGGACATTGAAATAACACTTGCTGCTGCTCCTGTATCTAACATTACTTCCACTTCATAACTACCAATCATAACTCGTGTTATAGCCTGAATAATCTTCTTCGTCTTACTGGTACTATTAAAATCTACATCCTGATATAATTCTTTTTCTATTTTCTTACTGTCCTCATATCGGAGAAAACAAATCGTCGGTTCCGTTGCGCTCTGCTCCCTATCGACCGTAACTCGAGCGCTTAGCTCGGTCGTCGTTCGTTTTCCGGGAAATTCGGTTGTTGTTGCGGGTTGGGTTCATTGCCCAACTCAATAATATTTACATTTCTGTCACGCGTCACCCAAGTATCAGCTGTTTGGTTGTTGACATTACCTCGCGTCGCATTGGGAGTTTCGTTAGGTAGGAATTGAGGGTTGCTGTATTGCATGTGTCGTGGCGGTGGTCCATTGTGATTTCCCCATACATTATTTCGCCCATGACTGTAACTGGTATTGTCATTACTGTTATTCCTGCAATACATGTTTGGATGTTGTTTCTCTGAAAATATCCTGGATGGTACCTGTTATCCTCTCTTCTTTGATCTCTATGATTTTGGTTCCTTCTTCTGTTGTTGTTGTTTTGAATATAACTGTTATTGTTCTGATTGTAATTACTGTTCGGATAACCATTATAGTAATAATTACTGTTTCCTTGCCAATGCTGCGAGTTGCTTCTCCTAATATTGAATGGATTTGTCCTAGTGTAGTGCGAATTGTTTCTTTGAGTGTTTTGTTGTGGTGTCAGAGGCGGATTCCAATAGCCTCTGTCATTTCTGTTGTGCGTACGCGAATTGCTTGGATGGATCGGATACAATTGATTGAAATTCCTGATCTCATCTCTGCAAACAACATCTATCTCATCAACATAACTAAAAAAATTCTTTATGTTGTCCTCGGACACTCCTATTAATTTATCACGGTAAGGAAATGGTAAGTGGCTTTTAAGTGTTCTAATTATATCTGGTAAATTTGCTGGTTTTGTCCAATATAATGTTTTGTCTAGGTAGCGTTCGAAGTATTGACGTAAAGTCTCTTTCTTCGGGTTGTAAATTTCTGGATTGTATACTTCTCGTTTTAAACTTTGCTGTTCTGTGATCGACCAGAATTCCTCAAGAAATGCTTGTTCAAACTGTTCAAATGTTTAACATCGTCTTTTCATTGCTGCTCCCCACTTAGCTGCTCTTCCACGTAACAAATTTGTAACATATCGAATTTTATTGGCTTCTAACCAATGTCTCAGGAAAATACCATCAAAAGAGCGGATGAAAACAATCGGATGCACTTTGTCTTTCTCATCACATGAAAATGTCTGAAAGTATCCATGTCGTACTAATGTTTCATCAGCTACTCCCGATGGTATTATGGGTCCTGCATTTTGTGTCAACCTGTGCATAGTATGTGGTGATGTCTGATAGTAATTTTGATCTTGTGGTAGCATTGAAAATGGTTCATTGGGATTTGTATCACTCATTGGTAATTCTATTTTCGGCTGTGTGCTGGGTCTAGCATTATTATGATTCTCATTTATGTTTTGGTTGCCTGTTATGGGTTTTGGTATCACTGACGAACTTGGTATTACATTTTCTTTAAGTTTACGTACCTCTTTCTGAATATTATCTGTTTCTCCCTTTACTTGTTCCTTTGTCTTATCTAAAATGATCTGTGTCATTGTCTCACACTTCTCATCTAAATAATCATCACATAATTTGCATTCATGTACAAGTTTCTCTGCTAGAGTTGTGCCATTCTTTAAAGATGCTACATCTGCTCTGTCTTCAAGTTCTTCTAAATTTTCCTGTAAGGATTTCTGCTCCAATGTTACATCATTTAATCTGTCTGTAATCGTCAGGTCTAAGTGTTCTTGGTTTGTTTTTACGGAATTGTGTGACTGTCGTAATTCGTCAACTTGGGTACTGGTTTTCTGTTGTTCAAAAACTACTGTTAACAATTTCTCATTACATCATTGTAAGTCTGTTTTTGTCTCGTCACTGAATTCCACAAATACCTTTTATTGTCTCGTAACCTTGTCTGATAAGTCAGTAAATTTCCTTTCAAGACTACTGCTGGTTTCTGTCAAGTCGGCAATTTGTCTCGATTGTTTTTCAGAATTTTGTTTTATGTCCCGTGTCAGTTCATCGAATTTAGTGTCAAATTTCCCAATGTCACGTTTTAAATTGTCGTCTAAAGCATTAAATCTTTTGTCTAAAGTGTCAGTTTTCTGTTTTGGTCACCAAGTAACTTCAGAATCTGGTTGAGCATGTCAGAGTCCTGTGTCTTAGTTTCGTCATTTTTTCGTGACTGATTGATGTCTGGTTCTGAAGTTGACATTGTGAATGTCATGTTTTGTCGCGTAGTACTCACTCTCCATTCGCCTGTATATCTTTAAATATAGGGGTTGTTGTCTTAATCGAACCGGTAAAATTATGTCTTGAACATCCTCACGATTATGTTCAATTTTCATTTGACTGTCGGACATGTTTTGCAATGTGTCACTTTCACTAAGCTCGTCCGCGGGAACAATTTCTACGCGTCTAGCGTCCATCTTGCGATTTTCGTAATTAATTGCAAATAAAATTTTCCAGTGGCAAAAAAAAAAAAAAAAAAATTTAAATATGATATGTTGAAATCTGAAATTTCTCTTATGGAAATGGATATTTCTATATGATTTCTAATTAGAAATTAAATTATTAAACTGGTACTGAAATTTCCATCTCACAAATAAATGACTGTGAATATGCTCTTCACTTATCCTTTGCAATAATAGTAGTAAATCAATTTTAACTACAATTTGAAAAAATAATTTCGAAATAAATGGATCGGAATAAAGGGAGTACAGATGGCTGCTTGAAACTGGAAAAAATGTAAATTTCTGTACTCACCAATTTTTTTTTTCTTCACTCTTATGATGCAAATGTAGCGTCAAATATACAGTTTTCAATCCAAAATTTTTCTTTCGCGTCCGTGCAAATTATTTTATGGAACGTTACCCTTTTCCTTTCTTTTTTTTTTTTTTTTTTTTTTTTTTTACCAAATTAATTTCCTCAGCATCAAAATGAAAATTAACACAAATTAATAACAGGGAAACCAATATTGTTGTAAATTTCATGCATGTAACATTACAATTGAAATGAACGGGACTTAGTCCAAATTCATTTTCTGATGCTATTAAGTGGTTAAAATTAGATAAAATGTCCAAAATTTATAATAACTGCACTTGTATCAAATGTGAAGATAGCAAGTCCTGTCACCAAGACGCCAATTGTAGTGTACCCTTCTCCTCGGGGTTCTGCCGTGAAAAATAGAAAATAGAAAATCTGATTGGGTTTGGAATTTTGGTGGTTTCAGTTACGGATAGGGCGGACTTCGTATTATTGATTGAGATCGTGCTGTAATTTGACCGTGCATAGCAGACCGGGTCGGCAACACTACAAAAAGCGACTGTACGGAAATAGCATCAGAAACTAATTGAAATTTACCTTATAATCTTGTTAGACACGCAGTATTAATTACAATGTAGTCTTCATGGCTGTCCTCCTAATTTCTCTTGTAGGACGACCCGTCTTTCACTTTTCTCCGTCTGTTGAAAACTTCTTCAAGTTGCCACTGTCATGATCAGTTTACAAATTTGATGATAACTCCCTCGAATCACTATTGAAACAACCTCGCTTTGTAATGTAATTTTAATTTTAATTTCCACCCAAAAGCACATTCAACACATCGCTGAAAAATACACGTCTTTCGTATCAAGACAAGAGAGAGAGTCCTCAATTAGTTCTTAAAAACAAAAACCTACGCAAAACTATAAAGACGGACAAAATTATTTATAAAAATCGGTCGCTGGCGCAGCTCTCTTCTGCGTGCGCGATCGTAAATTATATCTTTGTATTGGCGGAGGCGCGGAAGTCAAAGTACCATTACACTATGTCTGCAATGATAATGTCCGAGAGGACAGATTTATCGCTTCCTCAGCCTCGCAGGGTCGTAGAGCCACATCACGTCTGCCGAGTCGGTTTACAGGTCATTTGCAGCAGGACGAGTACACGACGTGGATAGTGGGACAATGTAGGGGGCACAAGATCACGTCTGTTAATTTCTTACTTTTCTGATCTGTGACATGACTTTTGAGGTCTCTGGAATGTCACGACACGGCAATTGTCGTCGCGGCTTCCCTTGACGTGGACGCGGTGAGAGATGTGTCGGTAGCAGTGTGTCTGACAAGGACAGTGGTCACAGGAGTGAAACCGCATCATTTTTCCATAAAAGTCCCCATTCTGAGCACACTTGAAGATACACGCACCAACATGTGGAGGTCGAGAGGAGGAAGAAGCATTGCAAGATAACATTTGTGGTACTCGTTCAAGCCTGACACCTGGCGCAATAGTACGAGGTGGCCTCAAGTACATAACAAGATTACGTCTGTTAATTTCTTACTTTTCTGACCTGTGACATGACTTTTGAGGTCTCTGGAACATCTTCTGACAACATAATGCGCAAACCGAATCACCTCAATCCAGAGGGCGGTCAGCTGTTGCCGTGGCCAGTGAGTTCTCCGCACCTCTAGTCTGTTTCATAAATTTGGCCACAGGCCGCTGAGAGAATATCGTGCCACCACTGTGACTGATGACCTCTGGCACAGAGTATATGTAAGAATAAAATATAAGAATTAATATAAGGACTGATATAAGAACGAAATATAAGAATGTGGGCATTTAAAAGGATTGTAACGCCTGAAAATATTGTACACACATATACTATATAATAAATGCATGACACTTATTGTGAAACACAGTCATAATTTTACAATTAGTATAATGCCCTTGTATACTTAACTTGATAAGAAACATCATGTAGTAATCTTCTATGGACATGGGTAGATAAATGTAAAATAAATAAAATAAATAAATAAATAAAAGCAGTAATTGGGTTTTGAACGTGGGGCACAAAACTGAGAGGCTGCATCACTAGCCATTGTGACACCATTTCACCTGAGATTACTTTGCTCTAAAAGACACACACGTAAAGTAGCTAAAAAACTTTGACTGTTGTTTTCCCGAATAAGCTTAGACATGTGTTAGCTTATTTTGACTCCTCTTGCACTGTGCAAAGTTTAAGTTACAGCACTCGGCATTTTCTCCTCATTGAGCCAGCTCGATGTACGGCCAGGTCAGAGTCGAGCCGCTGATGTTACCTGAGGTGGCGCCTCCCTACTAAATGTATTCCCTCAAATCACCTAAAATATAATAGTGTATGTTCTTACTATACTGCAGACCCACAATAAGAAAAGTGGTATTTGTTTTCATTCTTGATGTTGCAGTTTTAATGGCCAGATTCCTGATGTTGCAGTTTTAATGGAAAGCAGTGTAATTTCCCAGACGAGTGAAGATACAAAGTGAGAAGCTCGTCTTACTTTCACATTTCTTACAATAATCAAACTATTCGAGCAAATCAGATCTCTGTAAAGTCATTTCTACATCTGCAATCTGCAAGACACCTTATAGTTTGCAGTGGAAGGTACCTCCGCTACCACTGTCACTGCAGAAGAAGTTATCAAAAAGTTTCTGTTCGAGGGCACTGTTGTAGTGTATATGCGACACAGCACATGTCCGACGGTGATATATGAGCTCTGATGTGTAGGGACAGCTTAGTGAGGCATTCGTGTCTTCCTGACACGTGTGCGGAAAAAGTGTGCCGTGGCAATATTAGTACCAAATGTGTCCAAACTGGACCAATGTGCTGCTGTTCTTTTCTCAGCTGCTGAAGGACAAACACCAGTCAGAGAACAGAGAATGTGTTTCGGGCAGCACATCTGTTGAAAACCACAGTTCAGGAATCGTACACCAACTTCCGTGCCTGTGACAGTTTGACACGAGACGCCAGCTGATCTAGGAGGTTGGCTTCACCCATTAGAGATAAATGGGAGACACTCGAGCACCTGCCCTTCAGTCCCAATTTCTCCCTGTTCGATTATCCTGCCGGCGGTACCTTAAAAAAGTCCCCGAAGGGTCGACAATTCCTGCCGGACGAAGGTGTGCGGCAGGCAGTTACGGACTTCTCTGCGTAGCAGGACACGGTGTTCTTCCGAGCAGGTGCCTTCGACTTGGTGTGTAGGTGGGAGGATTGCCTCAGTGCTCACAGCCATTTTGCGCGATTGCAATCCCAGACTGTACGGCCTTCGAATGGGAACTTTTTGATTGCCCTTTATAATTAATGTTTGTCAGAATGTCTATACACAAATAGTACCAAGGAATACATTTCACTGTGAGTACTTCACTTACAAAAAAGGAAAAATCGATAATTTGTCCTTGTACTCCTCCACGTAGTAGGTGAATATGGATTGGGGCTAAGAAATGGAAGAGGAAGCCACCTGGTAGAATTTTTCACAGAGCATAACTTAATCATAGCTAACACTTGGTTCAAGAATCATGAAAGAAGGTTGTATACATTGAAGAACCCTGGAGATACTAAAAGGTTTCAGATAGATTATATAAAGGTAAGACACAATTTAAAACCTGGTTCCTAAATCTCAAAGACATTTCCAGGGGCAGATGTGGACTCTGAGCACAATCTATTGGTTATGAACTGTAGATTAAAACTGAAGAAACTGCAAAAAAGATGGGAATTTAAGATGGGACCTGGATAAACTGAAAGAACCGGAGGTTGTACAGAGTTTCAGGGAGAGCATAAGGGAACAATTGACAGGAATGGGGGAAAGAAATACAGTAGAAGAAGAATGGGTAGCTTTGAGAGATGACAGAGAGAAGGCAGCAGGGGATCAAGTAGGTAAAAAGCCGAGGGCTAGTAGAAATCCTTGGATAACAGAAGAAATATTGAATTTAATTGATGACAGGAGAAAATATAAAAATGCAGTAAGTGAAGCAGGCAAAAAGGAATACAAACGTCTCAAAAATGAGATCGACAGGAAGTGCAAAATGGCTAAGCAGGGATGGCTAGAGGACAAATGTAAGGATGTAGAGGCTTGTCTCACGAAGGGTAAGATAGATACTGCCTACAGGAAAATTAAAGATACCTTTGGAGAAAAGAGAACGACTTGTATGAATATCAAGAGCTCAGATGGAAACCCAGTTCTAAGCAAAGAAGGGAAAGCAGGAAGGTGGAAGGAGTATATAGAGGGTCTATACAGGGGCGATGTTCGTGAGGACAATATTATGGAAATGGAAGAGGATGTTGATGAAGATGAAATGGGAGATACGATACTGCACGAAGTGTTTGACAGAGCACTGAAAGACCTGAGTCGAAACAAGGCCCCGGGAGTAGACAACATTCTATTAGTGGATGCATATTCAATAAAGTGAGGAAACGTCAAATTTCACCTGTAAAAGGTACAGGAAATTTAAATAACAGTGCTGCAGACGCTATTCCAAAGGGTGTAGTACAATTTTCGACAGAGTCATAGAGTTCATCGAGGATGATGATGCTGTGCGAAAGATGAGTTTCCCAGTGGATTTAGAAATACTTGCCTATATGATTGTTTCACGTGCATATGGTAACTGTGGGCGCTGTACGGTGACAGTGACCGTATTAGCATTTTAAGTAATTGATAATAATAAAGTGTAAAGTTTGTAAGTACGCTGTTCAGTTCAAGACTTCTGCTCTCCACGGGAAGATGTATGAGGTGAATACAAGATTGAGTTGTGGCATGAGATGCTTAGGTGTAGGCAGAGAAGGCACAAATCTGTTTTGTGGCTTGATGAACTTGCCTGCCGGCCGGTGTGGCCGAGCAGTTCTAGGCGCTTCAGTCGGGAACCGCGCAACTGCTACGGTCGCAGGTTCGAATCCTGCCTCGGGCATGGATGTGTGTGATGTCCTTAGGTTAGTTAGGCTTAAGTAGTTCTAAGTTCTAGGCGACTGATGACCTCAGCTGTTAAGTCCCATAGTGCTCAGAGCCATTTGAACCATTTTTGAACTTGCCTGCACTAGTATCTAGGATCAGTGATTACAACAGAACACTTTTCAGTACTCTTGGAGTTGAGTGCAAGGATATGAAAGCAGCTATTGAGGAAGCTGTAGACATTAACAATGAAGGGGAAAAAGACATTGTGAGTCTCTTGTGACGAAACCTGGATGAAAAGGGGCAATACACTACATCGTGGTGTAACATGTCATTAGTGTAGATACAGGGAAAATCTTAGTCTTCCAAGTAATGAGCAAGTATTGCTCTCAGTGTGACACAAGAAAGAACAATGATGGCAGTGAAGAAGAAAGGTGGCAGCAGGAGCACAAGAAAGTATGCAGCAAGAAACTTGGGGCTAAGTGGTGGAATGGAAGCAGCGGGGACAAAACTAATATTCCAGAGGTCAGTTGAAAAATATGGTGTTAGTTATGTGAAGTTTCTAGGTAATGGACCTTCCAGTGCTTTTAAGACTGTTTGAGAGAGCAATTGTTATGGCTCACAAAAACTAAATTTGAAAACCTGGACTGTGTGTGGCATATTCAAAAGTGAATGGGGGGTAGACTACTCTAATTGAAGAAAGAAATGAAAGGCAAGAAATTAGAAGGAAGTTCACACTTACAAAAAACCCATCGGGGGTAACTTCGTAGTGTGGAAACAATGTGCAAGTCGTGTGGGCAAATTCTTTCATAGACTTTCCACAGATGGTGATCCTCAACATTCCCTTTGTGACATGTAGTGATGCAAATATCTTCAGGCAGAAGCCAGTGGAAAGCCATACACTAACAAACATCGTTTGCCACTTGCTGTTTTAGATGCTATAAAACTAACTTTCAGGTATCTAGCCAATCCTGAACTGCTGAAAAAATGTGTACACGGGAAAACACAGAATGTAAATGAGAACTAGAATCACCTTGTTTGGATGCGTTGTCCAAAAACACTATTTGTATCCTCAATTGTTGTGAACATCCCTTCATGTGACGTCTGTCTAGCATTCGATAGTAGAAATGCAGGTAAGGTTAAGCGCATGCAGAGACCGGCCTTCCATCCAGGTGCATTCACACTCGAGACGCACACAAGCATTGATGAAGCATTACTGGAGAAAGCTCAGGCAGCAGAAAGAAAAATGCAAAATTTGAAGTATCAACAATGTAGAAAAAGACAGATTGCGATTCGCCTTAAAGAAGACACGACACGTAAGTTGCAGACAGGCCCACCCAACCGCCCCCCCCCCCTCCCACACACACACACACACACACACACACACACACACACACACACAAACACACACAGCGAGATGCTGCAGTCGGCAGTCATGTGTGCATGAGACGTGCCTGCTACTCCAGGAAGACGAGGAAGAAAAAAAAGATTCAGGACATGGGCATCATTAGTCACTAGATGTACACCAATATTGTCAAAAATTTAAATAAAAAGTTTAAATGTCAATTGCCATAAACTGACTTTTCTTAGCTATAATGTACCTTTTTCTCAGGAACTGTAAAAGCTAACATTCTGATATTTGCTGTAGTTCTTAAGATTACTGAATAATCCTGCTCAGCAGTTTTCCATTATATTTTCTCTGAGAAAAGTTCTCCTTTAAAATTTGAGAAATATAGAGCAGTCCCTGGTAACACAAAACTGAAAAATTAATTTCAAAGCAACTACGACCTTAAACAAAAATCGGTTCCACGCACTTATGTAGATGTAAACTGTGAAATTCCACTTTTATTGCTCGAGTAGTTTACGAGAAAAGGTTATAGAAATAATGGTTCAAAATGGTTCAAATAGCTCTGAGCACTATGGGACTTAACATCTGAGGTCATCAGTCCCCTAGAAATTAGAACTACTTAAACCTAACTAACCTAAGCACATCACACACATCCATGCCCGAGGCAGGATTCGAACCTGCGACCATAGCAGTCACGCGGTTCCGGACTGAAGCGCCTAGAACCGTATGGCCACTGCGGCCGGCTAAACAGTGGTAATTGAAAAATAAAATCCTTATAAGATGTTTGTCATCATGCATTGTCAACCAAAAACTGCACAGAATATCAAGCATTATGTTGTACATAATAGCCTCAAGTTTAGTATTTTAGCTGTCATATTGTTGGAGATACATATGTGAAAGTACAAGAACACATTTTGCCCTATGCCTGTCCTTAGAGAGTATCATTTTCTTATTAGTACTCTCCACATTCAGGAAGACCTTCAGGGTTTGATGATGATCATTCAGATGCTTGAATCCACAATGATCCAGGTTGGTGTTCTTGAGGACTGCCAAATGTGATGAACTATGATCATTTCACCATCATATGATATTTGCATGCAGGGGGGAAGGTTCAAAAATTGGCTGCATGGATACCACATGGTCCAAGCCAAAATCACAAAAATCAGTGGGTAGCCATATGTGCGTCTCTGCTTATTTATCGTCCACTGGCTCGTGAACAACACTGACCATTCCTATCCTGTATCGTGATTAGTGGTGAGAAAAGGTTCCTTTATGATAACGTAAGGAAAAGAAATGAGGCTGAGCCCAAATTAAGCAGCAACTCCCTGCGTAAAGACCTGTGCACATCCACAAAAAATAATTTTATGCATCTGGTGGAACGGCAACGGAGGGGTGTACTTCCCCGAGGTGTAACAGTCACTGCTGACGATAACTGTCAAAAACTGACACATCTTGCAGATGTAATCTGAGAACAGTGACCAGGAAGATGGGGTCAAGTGATGCTGCTCCACAATAATGCATGCCTGCATTCTGCTAGACTGACAGGAATTGGATTGGGAAGTCACACCACACCCATCTGATCTTGCACCCTCAGTTTTCACCTTTTCTACTCTCTATCAAACAACCTTAAAGGAAATTCATTTCTGGATGAAAATGTGCTTCAAACATGGCTCAACAAGTTCTTTGCCTCAAAACCAAATGATTTCTACTGCTGCAGAACTGAAATGTTACCCCAGACGTTGTAAATAGTGATGGAGAACATATTATTGACGACTAAAGACTGTTATGTGTGTCTTTTGTGTTTATTAAACTTATGGAAAAATGCTACGAACTTATGCACTAAACCGATACATTGTATTGGAGTTTAATTGCTTTTACTTTAAGATATTCATAATTTTTTGATTTCCATCAAAGATTCTCTGTTTTGCTGGCAACAACTGGAAGTAAAATCCATTACAATTTTCTCTACCAGCTTGTCCCCAAATAAACGACAGCACAATCGTGGTTTGTTTCAGATTGGACGTGACAGATTGCAGAACACTCGGCGGGGCCCTGTTCTCCTACCTCGTCGGGCTGCCGCGACTTCACACGCTTCGAATGGAAAATATGGCTTTTGCGAGGCTGCAACCGGGTGTGAGCAGCATCCTCGAATTGTCAGGTGTGCGCTGCCTGACATTCGATTATTCCGTTGTCGCTGGAGTTCCGTTTGAAAAGTTTCCAGAAAAGCTCGTCAATCTCAGGTAACAAAAGATCTACACCTGTTAGATTACCCTGCAATTTTGGCAATGTGTTCCTAAATATAGAGCATACCAAGAAGTGGTACAGAATGGGACAGTGCTTTAATGCCACTGCTTATCAGTATGACATCCTGAAGACACATTCCAGTTGGAAACTGCTGTCTTCCAGCCACATATTTGAGCCATCGTATCCCTGTACAGTTTTTACCCACCGTACTTCCCTCCAATAACAAACTGACAATTTGTTTGTGTCCCAGGTTGGGACCTACTGACAAATCCTTTCTTTTAATCAAGTTGTGCCATAAATATTTTTCTTCCCCAGTTTCTGTCTACTTTCTCCTTGGGTATTCGATTTACCCATCTAATCTACAGCATTCTTTTGCACCATCTTATTCCAAAAACTTCTATTCTTTTCTTATCTGAACTGTTTATTTTACATGTTTCACATTTATATGAGGCTTTACTCCAGCCAGAAAAGACTTCCTGTGCTCTTTTTCAGAAGTGATTTTCTTCATATTTTCACTTGCTGCTTCACGTCTTCTCTACTTTAACCAGCATCATTTATTTTGCTGCTCAAATAGCAAAACTCATTCACTCGTTTAGTATCTCATTTCTGAATCTGATTCTCTCAGTACTGCCTGATTTAATTTGACTACATGCCATTACCCTCATTTTACTTTTGTTGATGTTCATCTTATAATCTCTTTCCAAGACAGTAGCCATCCTGTTAAACTGCTTTTCCGAGTCATATGGTCCCTCTGACAGGATTATAATGTCAGCAGCAAACCTTTTCTCTGTCAGAATTAAAATGTCGCCAACAAACTTCAAACAGAAAACAACACAACTAAGAAATTAACAGGAAAGCTACACCTTAATAACATCATATTCGTATAAATGATTGACAGGTAGATAATAAAATGAAATTAAATTAAAGCATCGTCAGTAGAGCTCATAAAGGGAGCAGCACAGTACTGATCAATGAAGAGCAATATATAGAAAAAAAATCAAAGATTTCATCTGTGGTGTCACCGCCAGACACCACACTTGCTAGGTGGTAGCTTAAATCGGTCGCGGTCCATTTAGTACAAGTCGGACCCGCGTGTCGCCACTGTGTGATCACAGACCTAGCCCCACCACAAGGCAGGTCTCGAGATACGATATAGCACTCGCCCCAGTTGTACGGACGACATTGCTAGCGACAATACGGATGAAGCCTTCCTCTCATTTGCCGAGAGCCAGTTAGAATAGCCTTCTGCTGAGTCCATGGCTACGACCTAGCAAGGCGCCATTAGCCTTACCTAGTTTGAGAGTTATCGTATAAATGTCTCAAGAAGAACGCTGTATTCATCAAAGAATAAAAGTTAAGTATAAAGCAGCTACGTACTTTTCTTGCTACCATTCAATAGTTATCCTGTTCCAGACTTGACGCCGGTCGGCGTGTGTGTACGCGTGCCTTTCTTTCGGCTCCCTTCCCAGTGTGGCGTAGCAAGCTTGTTACGCCACATCATCATCTCCTTGAACAATATCAGAAAACTGAAATCCAATCCAGCAGCACATTTCCTGACACACATAACAAACAATTTCAAAGACATCAAACACATACTCACAGGTAAACAAAAACAACACATCACACAATAGAACCCAAAATCTCCAACACTGAGGCTGACCTGAGGTTCACAAACCCCTTATTCCAGTGAGGGCCATTATCAACTTGATGAATGCACTACCTACCATGTGGCAAAACACATGAAAAAATTGTAACACAGCAATATGAAATGAAGAGCAGCAGAACAGTGAAACACACAAATGAGTGCATAACACAAATAAAAGACTTACACATATCACAAACAGCACCTCTCATAATTTTCAACAAAGAGAATATGTACAACTTGATACCCAGTGCAGACACAATAAAACTAATTGAAGAAAATCTACTGACATTTAACAAACTACCGGCAGAAATGAAAAGACCAAAACCCTTCAAGCAATCACATCCAAAAATTACTTCCAGTTTGAAAAGGAATTTTACTTACAAAAAGATGGCCTTCCAGTGTGATCGTCAGTATCAGAAACATTGGCAAACATATTTATCAGCCACATAGAAAACACATTCTTTGATAAAAACATCATAAGGAAATGACACATAATTGTTTACTGGTACAGGTGGCAGGGGTAAAATACAGGGAACGAAAGGCTATTTACAATTTGTACAGAAACCAGATGGCAGTTATAAGAGTCGAGGGACATGAAAGGGAAGCAGTAGTTGGGAAGGGATTGAGACAGGGTTGTAGCCTCTCCCCGATGTTGTTCAATCTGTATATTGAGCAAGCAGTGAAGGAAACAAAAGAAAAATTCGGAGTAGGTATTAAAATTCACGGAGAAGAAATAAAAACTTTGCTGTCTCTGATAGAATTACAATGACATCGGCAAACCTCAAAGGACTTGGAAGAGCAGTTGAACGGAATGGACAGTGCCTTGAAAGGAGGATATAAGATGAACATCAACAAAAGCAAAACGAGGATAATGGAATGTAGTTGAATTAAGTCGGGTTATGTTGAAGGAATTAGATTAGGAAGTGAGACACTAAAGTAGTAAATGAGTTTTGCTATTTGAGGGGCAAAATAACTACATTTTATATCTTCTCTACTTCGACCATCAGCAGACTGGCAATGGCAAGGAAAGCATTTCTGAAGAAGAGAAATTCGTTAACATCAAGTATTGGTTTAAGTGTCAGGAAGTCGTTTATAAATAGTTTGTACAAGAAGAGAATAGAAGCTTTCGAAATGTGGTGCTACAGAAGAATGCTGAAGATTAGATCGGTAGATCACATAACTAATGATGAAGTATTGAACAGAATTAAGGAGAAGAGGAGTTTGTGGCACAACTTGACCAGAAGAAGGGATCGGTTAGTAGGACATGTTCTGAGGCATCAAGGGATCACAAATTTAGCATTGGAGGGCAGCGTGGAGGGTAAAAATCGTAGAGGGAGACCAAGAGATGAACACACTTAGCAGATTCAGAAGGATGTAGGTTGCAGTAGGTACTGGGAGATGAAGAAGCTTGCACAGGATAGAGTAGCATGGAGAGCTGCATCAAACCAGTGTCTGGACTGAAGACCACAACAACAGCAACAAATCTGTGGATGTCATAATCTGTAGGGTGAATGAACCAACAGAGTAAATAGATAAACTTCATACAGACATAAACAGCATGAAAATAAATAAATAAATAAATTCAATTCACCATGGAAAAAGAAACACAAAATCAAATACATTTCGTGGATATAACAATAAAGAGAGACAGCAGTAGGCAAACATTTGACATATTCAGAAAGCGAAGAGCCACAGATACAATTACACATGCTTCAACCAACTATCAGTAAAATAAAAAATTATCAGCCCTGTGACATATACCACTCAGCCAAGAAAACCATGAAAAAGAATTACAACCATACAACTAATTGCCAAACAATGTTTATAAAATCCATATAGTGCAAAAGACTCAACCCCAAAATCAAAATATAACTAAAGAAAAATGAAAACAAGCAGAGAACACAAACACTTAAAAATGCCATAGACACTACAACACACAAAGAAACACAAACTAACAGACATAACTAACAGAAAGAAATGGCGCAATTTAATATACACACAGAATAACAAATACACTAGAGAAACAGGGATTACACATTGCTTATGGAATGAGATACCCATTCCTGTCACATTTACAAACAACAACAGACAAACCAGATATTAACCAAGGAGTGTACCACCGAGACTGTATGCTCTTCCTAAAGTGCATAAAGAAGGTCTGCCTTTACGGCCTATAGTCAGTAATATTGACGCACCCACATATGATTTAGCCAAACATCTAGCTTCTTTGTTGAGACCATTTGTTGGCAAATGTTCACACCATATACGGAACTCTGCTGATTTTATTAATAGACTGGGGGCTCTCCACTTAAGGTGGGGTAGGACGTCAGACTTGGAGCAGGAGAGGCACCACAGGACATTTTATTTTCTGCTGTCTATACTTTTACAAATAAAGTCATAAAACTTTGTCAGCATGACCAGGAAGGATTCAGTATTCACAATCATAGCAGTGGAAGTGCAAAAATATAACAAAATGATTTTTTTTTTTAGGTATGAAATTTCATCATTTTTTCGCTTACTGTTGGCTGCATTTGTTGCTGTAGGTACATTTTTCTTCACAAGTAAGAGAGATTCTTTGATGAATTTTGCACAGCATACAAACCATACTTACAGGTGTATGAAACTCTAGAATTTTCCAAATCTATTAAAAGCTGTGGTAAAAATTGAGATAATTAACTACAAAATCTAATTTTTTTTCTAAACATAAAGTATAAAACATAACAGCTCATTCATTTTTCAAAAATTAAATAGATTCTAGAGTTTCAGACAGCTGTAAGTACGGTTTGTATGCTGTGCAAAATTCATCGAACAGTCTCTCTTACTTATGAAGAAAAGTGTACCTATAGCAACAAATGCAGCCAATAGTAAGTGGAAAAATGATGAAATTTCACATGTAAAAAAAATTATTTTGTCATGTTTATTAACTTCCGCTGCTACGAGTGTGAATCCTGAATCCTTCCTGGTCGTGCTGACAAAGTTTTATGAATTTACTTGTAAAAGTTGGCTTCAAATTAATGATATGAATATAATAGAGGGAAACATTCCACGTGGGAAAAATATATCTAAAAAGAAAGATGATGAAACTTACCAAACAAAAGCGCTGGCAGGTCGATAGACACACAAACAAACACAAACATACACACAAAATTCTAGCTTTCGCAACCTATGGTTGCCTCGTCAGGAAAGAGGGAAGGAGAAGGAAAGACAAAAGGATATGGGTTTTAAGGGAGAGGGTAAGGAGTCATTCCAATCCCGGGAGCGGAAAGACTTACCTTAGGGGGAAAAAAGGACAGGTATACACTCGCACACACACACATATCCATCCACACATACACAGACACAAGCAGACATTTGTAAAGGCAAAGAGTTTGGGCAGAGATGTCAGTCGGGGCGGATGTACAGAGGCAGAGATGAAGTTGAAAGACAGGTGAGGTATGAGCGACGGCAAATTGAAATTAGAAATTAGCGGAGATTGAGGCCTGGCAGATAGCGAGAAGAAAGGATATGCTGAAGGGCAAGTTCCCATCTCCGGAGTTCTGACAGGTTGGTGTTAGTGGGAAGTATCCAGATAACCCGGACGGTGTAACACTGTGCCAAGATGTGCTGGCCGTGCACCAAGGCATGTTTAGCCACAGGGTGATCCTCATTACCAACAAACACTGTCTGCCTGTGTCCATTCATGCGAATGGACAGTTTGTTGCTGGTCATTCCCACATAGAACGCTTCACAGTGTAGGCAGGTCAGTTGGTAAATCACGTGGGTGCTTTCACACGTGGCTCTGCCTTTGATCGTGTACACCTTCCGGGTTACAGGACTGGAATAGGTGGTGGTGGGAGGGTGCATGGGACAGGTTTTACACCGGGGGCGGTTACAGGGGTAGGAGCCAGAGGGTAGGGAAGGTGGTTTGGGGATTTCATAGGGATGAACTAAGAGGTTGCGAAGGTTAGGTGGACGGCGGAAAGACACTCTTGGTGGAGTGGGGAGGATTTCATGAAGGATGGATCTCATTTCAGGGCAGGATTTGAGGAAGTCGTATCCCTGCTGGAGAGCCACATTCAGAATCTGATCCAGTCCCGGAAAGTATCCTGTCACAAGTGGGGCACTTTTGGGGTTCTTCTGTGGAAGGTTCCGGGTTTGAGGAGATGAGGATGTGGCTCTGGTTATTTGCTTCTGTACCAGGTTGGGAGGGTAGTTACGGGATGCAAAAGCTGTTTTCAGGTTGTTGGTGTAATGGTTCAAGGATTCCGGACTGGAGCAGATTCGTTTGCCACGAAGACCTAGGCTGTAGGGAAGGGACCGTTTGATGTGGAATGGGTGCCAGCTGTCATAATGGAGGTACTGTTGCTTGTTGGTGGGTTTAATGTGGACGGACGTGTGAAGCTGGCCATTGGACAGGTGGAGGTCAACGTCAAGGAAAGTGGCATGGGATTTGGAGTAGGACCAGGTGAATCTGATGGAACCAAAGGAGTTAAGGTTGGAGAGGAAATTCTGGAGTTCTTCTTCACTGCCACCCATTCCACATCAAACGGTCCCTTCCCTACAGCCTAGGTCTTCGTGGCAAACGAATCTGCTCCAGTCCGGAATCCTTGAACCATTACACCAACAACCTGAAAACAGCTTTTGCATCCCGTAACTACCCTCCCAACCTGGTACAGAAGCAAATAACCAGAGCCACATCCTCATCTCCTCAAACCCGGAACCTTCCACAGAAGAACCCCAAAAGTGCCCCACTTGTGACAGGATACTTTCCGGGACTGGATCAGATTCTGAATGTGGCTCTCCAGCAGGGATACGACTTCCTCAAATCCTGCCCTGAAATGAGATCCATCCTTCATGAAATCCTCCCCACTCCACCAAGAGTGTCTTTCCGCCGTCCACCTAACCTTCGCAACCTCTTAGTTCATCCCTATGAAATCCCCAAACCACCTTCCCTACCCTCTGGCTCCTACCCCTGTAACCGCCCCCGGTGTAAAACCTGTCCCATGCACCCTCCCACCACCACCTATTCCAGTCCTGTAACCCGGAAGGTGTACACGATCAAAGGCAGAGCCACGTGTGAAAGCACCCACGTGATTTACCAACTGACCTGCCTACACTGTGAAGCGTTCTATGTGGGAATGACCAGCAACAAACTGTCCATTCGCATGAATGGACACAGGCAGACAGTGTTTGTTGGTAATGAGGATCACCCTGTGGCTAAACATGCCTTGGTGCACGGCCAGCACATCTTGGCACAGTGTTACACCGTCCGGGTTATCTGGATACTTCCCACTAACACCAACCTGTCAGAACTCCGGAGATGGGAACTTGCCCTTCAGCATATCCTTTCTTCTCGCTATCCGCCAGGCCTCAATCTCCGCTAATTTCTAATTTCAATTTGCCGTCGCTCATACCTCACCTGTCTTTCAACTTCATCTCTGCCTCTGTACATCCGCCCCGACTGACATCTCTGCCCAAACTCTTTGCCTTTACAAATGTCTGCTTGTGTCTGTGTATGTGTGGATGGATATGTGTGTGTGTGCGAGTGTATACCTGTCCTTTTTTCCCCCTAAGGTAAGTCTTTCCGCTCCCGGGATTGGAATGACTCCTTACCCTCTCCCTTAAAACCCATATCCTTTTGTCTTTCCTTCTCCTTCCCTCTTTCCTGACGAGGCAACCATAGGTTGCGAAAGCTAGAATTTTGTGTGTATGTTTGTGTTTGTTTGTGTGTCTATCGACCTGCCAGCGCTTTTGTTTGGTAAGTTTCATCATCTTTCTTTTTAGATATATTTACTTGTAAAAGTATAGACAGTGGAAATTAAAATGTCCTGTGGTGCCTCTCCTGCTCAAAGTCGGCTCGTTTGACGTCCTACCCCCTTTAAGTAGTTCAGATCTTCTAGTGAGTTTTGATGTAATTTCCCTTTTCACAAAAGTACCTCTTGCAGATTCCTTGATTCTAATTGGTCAACAGTTTGAATCAGACATTATGTTGAAACAAAGCAGTACTCTTTCCTCAACTTATTTTATGTTTAACCAGGAATATTATGAACAGTCTGACGGTGTCACCATGGGCAGCCCTCTGTCTCCTCTGGTGGCTAACCTCCTTATGGAGGATTTTGAGGAGAGAGCACTTGAATCAGCGGTCTGTAAATGAACTGTTTTTTGGAGCTATGTCGATGACACTTTCACAGTGTGGCCCCACAGAGAAGAAAAGTTAATGGAGTTTTTTCATCATCTTAACTCCATCCATGAGAATATTCGATTTACTATGGAACTAGAGAAAGATGGCTGCCTTCCATTCCTGGATGTTTTGGTTAAACAGAAGAGCGACGGCACTGTGGAACATTCTGTCTATCGGAAGCCCACTCACACTGATTTGTATTTGCATTTATCAAGTTGCCATCACCCATCCCAGACTGTGAGTGTACTTAAAACCCTTGTACACAGGGCACACACGGTGTCGGATGCAGAGAATTTGCCTATGGAACTGGCACATTTGAGGATGGTGTTCAGAGACAATGGGTGCTTGACCCGGCAAATTAACAGGGCGTTCTCAACTAGAGCCAGGAACCGGGAAGTGGATAAAGAGGAGAACGTCCCAGCCAAGTCCCTAGCTTTTCTTCTCTTTGTCGGAAATATCTCCTTCAAGATAGCAAGGATTCTTAATCATTTTCATGTGAAAGTGGTTTTTTGTCCGCCTTCTACGATTTCGGATTTGCTGGGATGGATGAAGGATGATTTGTCACTGCGGAAGGCGGGAATTTACATAATACCATGTTAATGTGGTATGGCCTAAATAGGACAGACAATGCGTACAGTGGAAGAGTGTTGTACAGAACAACAACGATGCACTCACCTACTGCAAGCCAGTAAGTCTGCAGTTGCGGAACATTGTATTTCTAATGGACATTCAATGGAGTACTACAAAACTTCGATTTTGGCCACTGCAAAAACTTTTTGGACTCCATTATCAAAGAATCAGTGGAAATACGCATTGCGGGAAATCTAATGAACCGTGACAGTGGTTACCAATTGAATAATGCATGGAATCCCATTGTCTCCGAAATTTGCTCGAGACGAAGACCCCAGAAGAGTTCGATAGCTGCGGCCAGTGACAATACCCACGGCAGCTGAGTATTGCAATTCCACCAGCAAGGGCGCTGCCACTGGGAGGTGTGGCCCTATCTGTCTCTGCGACTGCAACGCATGCGCAGCATTACTATCAGTGCACTATATAAGATGGAGTTGAGAACGTCTTTGTCAGTCCTCGTTCGGCTCACCTGAAGATGGTTGGCAGTTGTACAGTCGAAATATCGTGCAGTGAAGTTTATGACGACTGGCTGCAAGCCCGAAATCTTTTTGAACACAGGAATATACTAGTTAGAATGCCAAGAACATGAACCAGTATATCTGGTGATGACAGGTGGGAATTTCAAAACAAGGTGGCGGTGGTGGTTGTTGGGATGTTTAAGGGGGACTAAACAGCTAAGGTCATCAGTCCCCCTCAAAACAAGGTATAAAGAACTTGTAAGAAGTTGGAAATATAAGAATAGCAATTCTACCTCTGCTGGATACCTGATAAAACAAGGGCATGAACTATCCAACATGGAACAGGACATGAAAATTATTAAGGTGAACAACTACAACAAAAAAACTCCAGACATTACAGGGAAACTTTCATATACAAAGAGTCCTTGCAATGAATAAGGAAGTACTTAATGAGAAAATCAATAAAAGCAGTTACTCACAGATCAGTCATTAAAACAATAACAGAGATGTGGAACATCTCTCTCTCTCTCTCTCTCTCTCTCTCTCTCTCTCTCTCTCACACACACACACACACACACACACACACACACAAAACAAATGAAAAATATCAAGCCATACACACAACATAAACAAAAGACGAAAGATAAGCACACAGCGACAATTGGCATTACCCGTGGTAAACACCACATGGTGAACACATAGTGAAAGTGCAAGTGAGTTGTTGCAATAAAGGTGGGTGAAAAAATAACAGAAATCCGCCATCTGGATTATGGGGAACAAGTGAACACATCTCCAGGACCACACATATGAACTAGCATCAATGGAAATCATAAGTAACACCAAATGATAATTTAACCTCATGAAACTAGTGCTATAAATGTTGTTTCTAATCGGAAAAACAAGAGAAAAACATAAGAAAACATAACATAGTAACATATTTGGACTACTACCTAATGCATTTTTATCATAGATATAAAAACAAATATGTATTTCAGGCCACTAAAGATGCTTCATAAATGAAAGAAGTGAAACGCATATGGCAAAAAACAAACTGCCTTTCATTTAGTTGCAAAGACAAAACGTACCTCCAAGAAAAAATATTTCTTATCGCTGAACTTCAAAACCCTTTCCAAATTTTTTGTCCATATCTGTCACAGCTTCCCAACATTTCCACTGAATAATATTATGATAGCTGCAACCGTGTTTCACTCCCTTCTCAGCTGCTACCACCTTCATTTTATCTGCATCTTTTTCCACTCACATGAAGCATATGATACCACCTGGTGTGACTGTAACTCGATCCCATGGCTCTGATTTCAAGCTTCGGGAATCTGTGAGTCCAGTGGCTACACATACTCCTTATTTTTTTTTCTTTTAAGATGTCTTGAGGCCTTCAGCTGCCATTCTCTTTATTTCCTGTACGATTGTACAATTTCGGCCTTAGGCCATTTTCAAGTATTTTTATGCATGATTTTTTAGTAGCAGATTATGTCATTCACATCGTTGTTCCTGTGACATCATGTTATGCTCATAAAATAAATCCAATGTGTTCATGCTATTTTAGGAGCATGTTACTTTTGAGCAGTTACATTACATAACATTTTTATTGGTCCTTTTGATCATTTGTTGTACAAGGTATACTGTACAATATTGGACAGATCATTGTGATTTACAATACATGTTTTTAAATCATATAACAGTATTTAAATTGTTTTAGCCTTCATATTATTACAACTGAAGGTTCAGCTTCCATACATTATATTTAACGCAAATAATTATCTTTTTTCTTTTTAGGTATTTGGCAATAAATTTTTATGTTTCAAGATATTCATTTATACTATAATAACATTTTTGCAATAGATATTATGGACAGCAGTTTTAAATCTTGAAATGTCTTTTATTGTTTTAATGTTTGTAGGTAGCTTATTGTATAGTCTTGTTTCCTTTTGCAACTACTTGAAAGTAACACACTCCTAAAATAGTGTGAACACTTCGGATTTATTTTATGAACATAACGTAATGTCATAGAAGCAATGACTCATATGACATAATCTGCTACTAAAAAATCATCCATTAAATACTTGAAAACGGCTGCTGGTAAACCTTTTGGGATGTGAGGTCGTGGTCTGAGAAACTCTTCTGTTCCTGACGTTTTGTCCAGGACTGTGCTGGACATCTTCAGAGGCAGTCCTCTGCCGAGTCTTGCCGACTGACTGGTCGGACGTCCGAGAGCGACATATATACTGTAGGAAAGGGGGCGTGGTCGAAGTAACACGTGATTAGCAGAGATAATCCTTGTCAAAGATAAAACTTAACTATCGATTGTCATCTTGTCAAAGATAAAGTTGTCTAGCGATTCTGCAGAGCTACTGTCCATATGTCACTAAGTTTCATTGCCTCCTCTTCTCTGTTAAAATCATCCTGATGCTTATAAATTTCAATGGCTTCTCTACATAACTGTGGATAATAATTTGACGTTGTAAATAAAATTTCTGTTTCAGAAAACTTCACTTCGTGGTTTCCTGACTGAAGAGCATGCTCTGCCGATAGGAAAAATAGAGAAATCAGCTATAGCAGAGACTTTTGTGCTCTTTTAGCCATGTATTTACACTCCTCTTGGTAGTTCCAATATAAACTTTACCACATGTACACAGAATTTTGTATACACCACATGTCAACACAGGAGGGTGTTTATCCTTCGCAGATTGCAGCACTTGACTTATTTTCTTTGTTGGTGTAAAGACCGGTCTGATGTCATGTTTCTGTAAAATCTTACCAATCTGATCTGTTACTTTTTTAATAATACCTGATAATGGCCTAAAGCCAAAATTGTACAATCGTACAGGAAATAAAAAGAATGACAGCCAAAGGCTACAAGAAATCTTTCAAAAAATTGCACTGAAAATTATAGACTCCTTATATGATGACTTTTGCTTGTGGTACGGCTATGAGTCCGTGGCCTTAGCTGAACGTCAACTTCAAGGTGTCGTACAGAGAGCCCATTCTTGGGACCTGTAGCACGGCTCCCAGTTTTCCTCCAATAAAGCACATATCATACATTTTTGTTGCCACAACACGGTCTGTGCAAATCGAAAGCTCTACTTAGAAATCCAGTGCCGTGAGATACATTGACCTTCTTCTGGGCTCCTATTATAATAGACACTGTTACACCATACCTGTCAGCTTAAAACAAGTTGGATGCAGAATCTCAATGCTCTCCACTTTCTTACGTCTTTTTCCACTTTTGTGTGTGGTTCGTACTGCACAGCTTATAACGGTCGTCTTCACTCAGGTACTCTTTCCAGATGGTCCTTCCATTTAATTCTAAATTCATATATCTTATCATTTTTTTTATTCAACTTTGAACTGTTTTTGTAATATGCATTTTTATTTTGTCTATTTTTGCGTATCCTTTCACCATTCATAGGAATCTCATTTCCAGCACTTGAATCTTATTTTTTAGTGCATAATGATTGGTATATAAGTTCATAGTGTTTTTCCATAAGTTTAATAAACACAATAGATACTCATAACAGAGACTTTAGTCATCAGTAATATATTCTCCTTCACTGTTTACAACAGTCTGCCAATGCCGGTGTAAATTTTTGATTCTACGACTAGAAATCGTTCTTTCGAGACGAAGAACTCGTCGAGCCACTTTCGGAGCACATTTTCATGTCGAATTGAATTTCCTTGAAGGTTGTTTGATGAAAAGCAGAAGGATGAAAATTTTAGGGTACAAGATCAGGTGAATAAGGTGGGTGTGGAATGACTTCCCTACCCAACTCCTATGTAGTGCTTTTTGTCAGTGATGCAAAATGCAGTCTAGCATTATCGTGGAGTAGCATCGCTTCACGCGGTCTTCCTGGTCGTTGTTCTCAGACTGTGTCTGTGAGATGTCTCAGCTCGTAACAATAAATATCAGCAGTGATGGTTACACCCAAGGGAAGCAATTCGAGGCACGCCCCACCATCACTGTTCCATCAGATGCATTACGTTATCTTTTGTGAATACGTGCAAGTCTTTGTACGGACAGTTGCTAATTTGTTTGGGCCTTCACCATTCCTTTCTTTTCCTAATGTTAGCATAAAGACACCATTTCTCGTCACCCGTAAGGATCGGTCGGAGGTGTTCACGAGTCAGTTCACGACGAGCGAGAATAGGTGCAAGTACGGCCACCTGTTCATTTTTATGATTTCGGTTTAGAGTGTGCGGTACCCATTTGCCCAATTTTTGAACCTTCCCCATTGCGTGCAAATGTTGCACAATGGTGGAACGATCACAGTTCATCACATTTGCCAGTTCTCAAGCACACTGACACGGACGAGTGTGGATTAATGCATTTAAACTATCTTCGTCAAGCCCCGAAGGTCTTCCCGATTTCAGGCAGTCACTAATGTCGAAACAATACTTCTTAAAATGAAAAACAATTTTCTTGTTACGCTCTGTCCATTGGCATTATCCCGATGTTTCTGGCCACCTCCACTGCTGTCCGAAAAGTTCAGATTTCTCCACTCTGCCCTCAGTTTTCTACTCTACTCACTATCTCAAAATGACAAAATGGCAATATGTGAATGCAAGTAGCAACAGCAAACTACAAAGAAAAACTGATAATCGCTAAATAAACCCGTAGCGACTGGATTACCGATAAGCAAAACAAAAACGCTATGAAGTTGTTCGCCAAACTAATGTTACACTTGTATTTCCTGCAGCCATTTACCCCCTTGCCTCGTTCAGCCCCTCTCGCTCTGGAACTGCTCCTTCCCTGTGCGTACTGCCACTCTCCTCTTGTTACCTACCCCCCCCCCCCCCCCCCCCCTGCACCCTTTCCTACCTCATATCCCAGTATGTCACTTCCTTTTAGATTCTTTTCTCATTGTTTTCTCTGAGATAAATATGAGCCTCCATGTATATAATTAAATTTTCTGTTGTTCAAACATGCACAATATAGAGGTAACTCCATTGGATGGCCACGTTGTCACAGTAAAAGCAGTGTTTTCATTCTTATCACAGGGAGCTGGGAGTCAAAGAGTGTCAAGGTGACCCGAAGGCCGTAGAAGGGCTGGCCAAGCAGATGCCCGGTCTTAAAATCCACGGCGTCATTCGACCTTTGTAACCGGCTTTCTACGTGTCTGATAACGAGAGTGGTGCAGAACTTGAAGAGGAGGAGAATGTGTTGCTTCGCAGTGCAGAGGAAGCAGTGGATGACTGGAGAGTTGCAGTGATAGTTAAAGAGTGATAACGATGTCTAGGATTAAAGCAGTATATCTGTTCTCTCTCTAGAGAATATATAAAACTGATATGATATTTATAGGGAACTAATTTTAAATACTGATTGCATCTCAGCTGGAATATTGTAACTGGGCCAAAATTTAATACTTCTCAACTTTTGTTACTAGACTGTGTGTCGTAGTGGACTGCTGCAGGCTGTCAGGTCGAAAATATTTATTTTGGGTGTAACGTCACATTAACATTGGTGGAAACTGTTTTGAAACAGGGTAATTACAAGTAATTGTGGAAGTGTGTAGAAAGAACATAAATTATTTACAGTAATATTAGGAAAAGGATAGTGTGCAACTCAGTGGGTCATCTTTACACTGATTAGCAGACAAGTACAACGAATAGACTGTTATACATTCTAACTTCTGGCCGTGTTCGCTCGTGCGAACGTACGCGTATTTTCTTTGCCGAAGGAGGCTCTGACAGAAAGCGGTAATGTGTAACAGTCTTTTAGTTGTGCCTGACTGCCAATCCTTTTCTTAAAATTGTTGATATTCCAGCCTGAAGTTTCCATTGTTTAACCATCTGCAATAGTGTTTGAATTCTGGCTTTAACGATCCGCAATGACGCTCGGTTTCTCGTCGTAATGACAGTGGATTTGAAACAACTTTTTCTTTACGAGATAAAGTGGCAAGACTGATGAGGTAGCCATTCTTAAATATCACTGGCTGGACTAGCATGTATTATTGTGTACAGTAATTAATTTAAAATAGTTACGAAATATTTGTTATCTGTTTATCCAAAAAAATTTTTCTTGCTTATTTATTCACTTTTTATTTGTATTATGTGCAAGTTTCATCAAAATAAATGTTCTCTTTGTGGTAATCTGAAGTTAGAAACTTTTGTCAGTTTTTATGAACTAGTGAAACAATAATAAATTAGCACCAGATACCCTATTATTTTAAGTGTCAATTATACAGGTATTTATCAGGTTACTACTAATTAACATTTTTAAACTTGGCGATACCACGTTCCATTCAGAGCAACGTACCCCTTGAGTTATAAGATGTGATCGACTGTGCTTAATTTATGTCTCTGTACATCTGTGTCATCAGAAAATCTTCTTTAAAGTAATGAGTTCATAGTTCATGTCCGAGAGAGGGGGGGGGGGCGGGGGGAGGGGGGGGGGGAAGGAAAGAAAGAAATACCCAGAAGGGGAGGAGGAAAAGAAATGAAACTTCACAAGTTGAGAGGGTATGTGATGTAGGAATGATTACAGAATGGAGTCAAATTTACAAAATCTTGGCAGTACGAGCCCACTTAACCAGTACGATGTCGCCCCCACTCTGGCCTGGATGCGTGCACTGACTTGGCTGGGAAGGATGTCGTACACTGGCTGCATCCTCTCCTGAGGGGAGCCGGCCCCCAGCTGGCACTCAGTACTCTGCGTACTGGCACTCGGATAGGCTCGATGCCCGAACTGGTCTCGCGCATCTTCTATCAGTGGCGAAACTGGCGATTGTTTTGTTTGCAGAACTCCCTCAATATCGTGCCGTTGTAACATTTTTAAACAAACCAGGTGGATTCTTTCACGCTGTTACATTTTTCTCCCCCGCCACTAGCTCCCTCATACCCCGCCCCGCCCCCTTTCCTTTCCTTTGTGTGTGTGTGTGTGTGTGTGTGTGTGTGTGTGTAAACGTGTGTGTGTGTGTAAACATCATTGGCTTATCATTTGTATGGCAGGTGTGCACAATATCAAAAGTCTCAAATATTAGCTCAGGCTAATTTTATTATCCATTACATTCGTCTGGTTACCTAGAAGCCATTAGTGTAATTAGTTTACTAAAAGCTGTGCTGACTACAAATACCAGTAACATAAAACATTGTTATCATTGTTCATGTGTAAACATCTATCTCATTACTGGCTTTCAGATAAAGTATTTATAGATGCAGCTAATGTCGGGAAACTGGTGGTGAGTTTTGCTCACAACTAGTTTCAGAGTAATTAGCATTTATAGTTGAAGCGTTGCTACCAAAAACAGAATACCATTTTTTGGCAAACTAAGCAGCATAATCCAATAGCAATTATTGTTTTATTTAAAATTCCTCAGTCCCACTGTGGTGGTGGGTGTACTGTAAGATCTTCGGTACACACACCATCAGATTATATGACTTGTCACTCTAACGAAGTAGGCGAGTGTCAACAATATGTCTCATGGTCCTATCATGGCGTGTTTATCTTCTGCCGTTTGGTCAGACGATAGAAATGCCACTTGCACGCTTAGAGTAGCAGATTGACGGTGAACAACTTTAAACAGAACTTGATTAATTTTCACACACATTTATTAAAATAATAACAAGCCTAAAAACTACTTAACTTGGTTCTGGATGCTATTTACAATTGACACTCTGAAGTTCCTTTGTCAAGTATCAGAGACATGTGACAATAAGATTAACGTACCAAGACCAAAGTGTCTGCCATATTCCTGTACACAGCCGTGAAGATAAATGAATAATCTTATTAGGCGCAAACTGAAACTTGACTATTGACTGGTACAGACAAATGCAGACTGGTACAGACTAATGCAGACTGACAAATCGGAGGTCTGTACACTCGTTATAATACCTCGAGCGTTCAGGTATCACTGCGCGAGTGTGATCCGCAAGGACAAAAGGTTCTACGTTAGCAGCAATCTCATTGGCTGCGTTACATATTAATACGCGGATCGGCGGAAGCAGAATTTGGTCCATCTCTTAAGACAGCGCCATCTCGTAGTGCGGAGACGGACGAACGCTGCGCCTGCGCTGTTGTGCTTAGCGGGGCGCGCTCTAGTGGGAAAGTTGTGTACGCGCTAACTACGCGGAACTATGTACACAACACACACAAATCTTATTCCACTATTTGACCGAGCGAGGTGGTGCACGGTGAGCACACTGGACTCGAATTTGGGAAGTTGACGGTTCAATCCTGTGTCATACACATTTAGGTTTTCTGCGATTTCCCTACATCACTCTACGGAAATGCCGGGACAGTTCCTATCGGAGAGTGCGGCCAATTTCCTTCCCTGTCTTTGACACGATCTGACCTCGTGCTCCATATCTAATGACCCCGATGTTGACAGGATGTTAAATCCGACCTTCCTTCCACGTTTCCATTATTCACAAATAGAAATCTTTAGCTATAATTTGTAAAAGGACAGCAAATAACAGTAACTGAATGTACTGCAGATTTTTGTACTTTATAAAAGAGAGGTTGCTAAGAGCCACACGAGTCAGTCTCCAGAAGTGTATAATGTGAGCGAGATCTGTTCCAAAAATTGCTGCACACTGCCGGCAGAAGAGTTAGCACTGTGTACTGAGTTTTATATGAATTTCACATCTGGGAGATCATTCTGTAGTTTAATTCCAAATTCACAGTGAATCATTCAAAAGCAACAACTAATCTCGAGAACTCTGTCAAACTTCGACAACGGTTTCTGGAAACTGTAACGACAGTATTGGACTGTGACCTGTGTTATCTCCAAATGATATTTACTGTGCATATCATTTTCATTTTGATGTGATTAGTTACTTGAAAGGATAACAATTTAAGGATGTTAATCGGTGACTGTGTTAATTGAACGTCAGCCACACATAAACTTCTGTCACTTTAGTGTTTAGGTTACTACACTTGAACAACCGTCATCATTGTAACATCAGTAGAGTGTACTATGTGGCTTATCCTTTATCTGTGCATAAATTACAGTGACTGGGACTCAGATCTGACCATAAACAAAAAGTTATTTAATATCAAAGTGCAAATAAAGTGTTTTGGATTCTAAATCTGGTGCAGACAGTATCATTTGACACAGCCTATTTTTGACAATCACTTTTCAGCCAAATCCGACGGAGGTGCTTCTACCGATGATATATTAGCACGGGTAAATAGGGTAATGTTACAACTTGGGAGTGTTATGCCATCAAAACTGGTGCCAGAGACAGGGAATTGTATGGCACTGTTCTGGATGTCTTGTCCAAAAATTACCTCGAGCAAATAGTTAGAGAACCAACTCATGAGGGTAACATCTTAGACCTCCTGGCAACAGACAGACCTGGACATACAGAATCAGTTAACATAGAGGAAGGTATCAGTGACGTGACAGCATCTGTGACGACGGTGAGCCGTGTGGCTCGATCGGCGATATTCCCACCGCCGGTACGGGTCACCTTTCCAGTGGTGTGTGCAGAGCACACGGTGGCGCCACCTCCTGGGCCGATCGAGGAGGGAGGGGCTTGTGCTGTAAATTGTGGCCGGAATAGACTACTTGGTTCTGTGCTGTTGACTTCATTTTCTTGGCCGGCCATTCCTACTCCTACTGAGTCTGTCCTTGAATGTGTTAATTTCAACTTGCTTAGTACGCAAGGTTCTAGTGAGAGCTGTATGTGATGTCACGATTAACGTTTACTAGGGCCTGGAGTGCTGATACATTCTGTTTGTAGATTGCTACTGTCAGTGTTAACCGCCATTGAAAACAGTTTGTCTGGCCCTTGTCTAAGTGCCGCCCGGTTATTGTATTTATATCACATGACGGAGTTAAGCTGGCTAGTTGCTATAGATATACATGGATAAAATGTTCCCTGGATATATTTTGCTGCGAATTGCAATAACATTACTGTTACGTTTCTATCTGAAGCGATAGTGTCTTTGAGAGACACGTTGTTGTTGTTGTTGTCGTGGTCTTCAGTCCTGAGACTGGTTTGATGCAGCTCTCCATCCTACTCTATCCTGTTCAAGATTCTTCATCTCCCAGTACCTACTGCAGCCTACATCCTTCTGAACCTGCTTAGTGTATTCATCTCTTGGTCTCCCTCTACGATTTTTACCCTCCACGCTGCCCTCCAATGCTAAATTTGTGATCCCTTGATGCCTCAAAACATGTCCTACCAACCGGTCCCTTCTTCTTGTCAAGTTGTGCCACAAACTTCTCTTCTCCCCAATCCTATTCAATACCTCCTCATTAGTTACGTGATCTACCCACCTTATCTTCAGCATTCTTCTGTAGCACCACATTTCGAAAGCTTCTATTCTCTTCTTGTCCAAACTGGTTATCGTCCATGTTTCACTTCAATACATGGCTACACTCCATACAAATACTTTCAGAAACGACCTCCTGACACTTAAATCTATACTCGATGTTAACAAATTTCTCTTCTTCAGAAACTCTTTCCTTGCCATTGCCAGTCTACATTTTATATCCTCTCTATTTCGACCATCATCAGTTATTTTGCTCCCCAAATAACAAAACTTCTTTACTACTTTAAGTGTCTCATTTCCTAATCTAATCCCCTCAGCATCACCCGATTTAATTTGACTACATTCCATTATCCTCGTTTTGCTTTTGTTGATGTTCATCTTATATCCTCCTTTCAAGACACTGTCCATTCCATTCAACTGCTCTTCCAAGTCCTTTGCTGTCTCTGACAGAATTACAATGTCATCGGCAAACCTCAAAGTTTTTACTTCTTCTCCATGAATTTTAATACCTACTCCGAATTTTTCTTTTGTTTCCTTTACTGCTTGGTCAATATACAGATTGAATAACATCGGAGAGAGGCTACAACCCTGTCTCACTCCTTTCCCAACCACTGCTTCCCTTTCATGCCCCTCGACTCTTATAACTGCCATCTGGTTTCTGTACAAATTGTAAATAGCCTTTCGCTCCCTGTATTTTACCCCTGCCACCTTCAGAATTTGAAAGAGAGTATTCCAGTTAACGTTGTCAAAAGCTTTCTCTAAGTCTACAAATGCTAGAAACGTAGGTTTGCCTTTTCTTAATCTTTCTTCTAAGATAAGTCGTAAGGTTAGTATTGCCTCACGTGTTCCAACATTTCTACGGAATCCAAACTGATCCTCCCCGAGGTCCGCTTCTACCAGTTTTTCCATTCGTCTGTAAAGAATTCGCGTTAGTATTTTGCAGCTGTGACTTATTAAACTGATAGTTCTGTAATTTTCACATCTGTCAATACCTGCTTTCTTTGGGATTGGAATTATTATATTCTTCTTGAAGTCTGTGGGTATTTCGCCTGTCTCATACATCTTGCTCACCAGATGGTAGAGTTTTGTCATGACTGGCTCTCCCTAGACCATCAGTAGTTCTAATGGAATGTTGTCTACTCCCGGGCCCTTGTTTCGACTCAGGTCTTTCAGTGCTCTGTCAAACTCTTCACGCAGTATCTTATCTCCCATTTCATCTTCATCTACATCCTCTTCCATTTCCATAATATTGTCCTCAAGTACATCGCCCTTGTATAAACCCTGTATATACTCCTTCCACCTTTCTGCCTTCCTTTGTTTGCTTAGAAGTGGGTTGCTATCTGAGCTCTTGATATTCATACAAGTGTTTCTCCTTTCTCCAAAGATCTCTTTAATTTTCCTGTAGGCAGTATCTATCTTACCCTAGTGAGATAAGCCTCTACATCCTTACATTTATCCTCTAGCCATCCCTGCTTAGCCATTTTGCACTTCCTGTTGATCTCATTTTTGAGACGTTGGTATTCCTTTTTTCCTGCTTCATTTACTGCGTGTTATATTTTCTCCTTTCATCAATTAAATTCAATATTTCTTCTGTTACCCAAGGATTTCTATTAGCCCTCGTCTTTTTACCTACTTGATCCTCTGCTGCCTTCACTACTTCATCCCTCAGAGCTACCCATTCTTCTTCTACTGTATTTCTTTCCCCCATTCCTGTCAATTGTTCCCTTATGCTCTCCCTGAAACTCTCTACAACCTCTGGTTTAAATATGTCTGCTTGTGTCTGTATATGTGTGGATGGATATGTGTGTGTGTGCGTGAGTGTATACCCGTCCTTTTTTCCCCCTAAGGTAAGTCTTTCCGCCCCCGGGATTGGAATGACTCCATACCCTCTCCCTTAAAACCCACATCCTTTCGTCTTTCCCTCTCCTTCCCTCTTTCCTGATGAGGCAACAGTTTGTTGCGAAAGCTTGAATTTTGTGTGTATGTTTGTGTTTGTTTGTGTGTCTGTCGACCTGCCAGCACTTTCATTTGGTAAGTCACATCATCTTTGTTTTTAGATATATTTTTCCTACGTGGAATGTTTCCCTCTGTTATAACCATATATATATATATATATATATATATATATATATATATATATATATATATATATATATATATATAACCCGGACGGTGTAACACTGTGCCAAGATGTGCTGGCCGTGCACCAAGGCATGTTTAGCCACAGGGTGATCCTCATTACCAACAAACACTGTCCGCCTGTGGCCATTCATGCGAATGGACAGTTTGTTGCTGGTCATTCCCACATAGAATGCGTCACAGTGTAGGCAGGTCAGTTGGTAGATCACGTGGGTGCTTTCACACGTGGCTCTGCCTTTGATCGTGTACACCGTCCGGGTTACAGGACTGGAGTAGGTGGTGGTGGGAGGGTGCATGGGACAGGTTTTACACCGGGGGCGGTTACAAGGGTAGGAGCCAGAGGGTAGGGAAGGTGGTTTGGGGATTTCATAGGGATGAACTAAGAGGTTACGAAGGTTAGGTGGACGGCAGAAAAACACTCTTGGTGGAGTGGGGAGGATTTCATGAAGGATGGATCTCATTTCTGGGCAGGATTTGAGGAAGTCGTATCCCTGCTGGAGAGCCACATTCAGAATCTGATCCAGTCCCGGAAAGTATCCTGTCACAAGTGGGGCACTTTTGTGGTTCTTCTGTGGGAGGTTCTGGGTTTGAGAGGATGAGGAAGTGGCTCTGGTTATTTGCTTCTGTACCAGGTCGGGAGGGTAGTTGCGGGATGCGAAAGCTGTTGTCAGGTTGTTGGTGTAATGCTTCAGTGATTCCGGACTGGAGCAGATTCGTTTGCCACGAAGACCTAGGCTGTAGGGAAGGGACCGTTTGATGTGAAATGGGTGGCAGCTGTCGTAATGGAGGTACTGTTGCTTGTTGGTGGGTTTGATGTGGACGGACGTGTGAAGCTTGCCATTGGACAGGTGGAGGTCAACATCAAGGAAAGTGGCATGGGATTTGGAGTATGACCAGGTGAATCTGATGTAACCAAAGGAGTTGAGGTTGGAGAGGAAATTCTGGAGTTCTTCTTCACTGTGAGTCCAGATCATGAAGATGGCATCAATAAATCTGTACCAAACTTTGGGTTGGCAGGCCTGGGTAACCAAGAAGGCTTCCTCTAAGCGACCCATGAATAGGTTGGCGTACAAAGGGGCCATCCTGGTACCCATGGCTGTTCCCTTTAATTGTTGGTATGTCTGGCCTTCAAAGGTGAAGAAGTTGTGGGTCAGGATGAAGCTGGCTAAGGTAATGAGGAAATAGGTTTTAGGTAGGGTGGCGGGTGGTCGGCGTGAAAGGAAGTGCTCCATCGCAGCGAGGCCCTGGACGTGCGGGATATTTGTGTACAAGGAAGTGGCATCAATGGTTACAAGGATGGTTTCTGGGGTTAACGGATTGGGTAAGGATTCCAGGCGTTCGAGAAAGTGGTTGGTGTCTTTGATGAAGGATGGGAGACTGCACGTAATGGGTTGAAGGTGTTGATCTACGTAGGCAGAGATACGTTCTGTGGGGGCTTGGTAACCAGCTACAATGGGACGGCCAGGATGATTGGGTTTGTGAATTTTAGGAAGAAGGTAGAAGGTAGGGGTGCGGGGTGTCGGTGGGGTCAGGAGGTTGATGGAGTCAGGTGAAAGGTTTCGTAGGGGGCCTAAGGTTCTGAGGATTCCCTGAAGCTCCACCTGGACATCAGGAATGGGATTACCTTGGCAAACTTTGTATGTGGTATTGTCTGAAAGCTGACGCAGTCCCTCAGCCACATACTCCTGAAGATCAAGTACCACGGTCGTGGAACCCTTGTCCGCCGGAAGAATGATGATGGACCGGTCAGCCTTCAGATCACGGATAGCCTGGGCTTCAGCAGTGGTGATGTTGGGAGTAGGATTAAGGTATTTTAAGAAGGATTGAGAGGCAAGGTTGGAAGTCAGAAATTCCTGGAAGGTTTGGAGAGGGTGATTTTGAGGAAGAGGAGGTGGGTCCCGCTGTGACGGAGGATGGAACTGTTCCAGGCAGGGTTCAATTTGGATAGTGTCTTGGGGAGTTGGATCATTAGGGGTAGGATTAGGATCATTTTTCTTCGTGGCAAAGTGATACTTCCAGCAGAGAGTACGAGTGTAGGACAGTAAATCTTTGACGAGGGCTGTTTGGTTGAATCTGGGAGTGGGGCTGAAGGTGAGGCCTTTGGATAGGACAGAGGTTTCAGATTGGGAGAGAGGTTTGGAGGAAAGGTTAACTACTGAATTAGGGTGTTGTGGTGCCAGATTGTGTTTCTTGGAATTTTGAGGTTTTGGAGGGAGTGGAGCTGGAAGTGGGAGACTGAGTAGATGGGAGAGACTGGGTTTGTGTGCAATGAGAGGTGGTGGAGGTTTGCTGGAAAGGTTGTGAAGGGTGAGTGAGTTGCCTTTCCGGAGGTGAGAAACCAGGAGATTGGATAGTTTTTTGAGGTGAAGAGTGGCATGCTGCTCTAATTTGCGGTTGGCCTGTAGGAGGATGCTCTGAATAGCCGGTGTGGATGTGGGAGAGGAAAGATTGAGGACTTTTATTAAGGATAGGAGTTGACAGGTGTGTTCATTGGCTGAGTTGATGTGTAGGTGAAGGATTAGGTGGGTGAGGGCAATGGATTGTTCAGTTTGGAACTGGTATAGGGACTGATGGAAAGAAGGGTTGCAGCCAGAGATGGGAACTTTAAGTGTGAGGCCTTTGGGGGTTATGCCAAATGTCAGACAAGCCTGAGAAAATAAAATATGCGAGCGTAATCTGGCTAGGGTGAAGGCATGTTTGCGGAGGGAATGTAAATAAAACTTAATGGGGTCGTTGTGGGGGTGTTGTGAGGGTGACATGGTATTAGAAGGTGGAAAGTGTAACATGAGGTTGAAATGAAAATGAAAGATAAAAATATATGGGGAGAGATACGGGTGAACTAGAAAATAACTGGAGATCTGGTATGAAAAAATGCGAAAAAGTGTTGGTTAAGTTGATCCTGTGGTGAACTTGGGTTGGTAGACAGCGATGTGCATGAAGGTTACGTGGTTGTGTTGCCGCTAAAACACGTTAAAGGACGGAGAAATTCGGGAAAATTTCGAAAAAACGTGTAAATGTATTAAAAGGCGTAGTGTTGTAGTGAAAGATTACGAAAATGGGGCTAACAATTGTAAATAATGACGTTAAAACCTGTGGAGAGCGGTTAAAAATGATCAGTGATGTACGAAAAACTGAAGTGGAAATAAAGTAAAAGTTATTAGAACTAGCCGAAATGGTTGTTTAATACGTTGGGTTTTATAGCAGCGGTATTGTTGAAAGCGCAAAATAAAAATTTTTTGGTTATGGTTTGGAAGTGGGTTACGTATTATAGAGTGTATATAGGCGGGATAAAATTGTATTACGGTAAAAAGGGAAGGTGAAGAGAAAGTGAGACAACTGGTAAAAGCAGAAAGAGAAAATAAAGAGAAAATAAGACGACAGGAAAGATTTCGAGAAGCAACAGCGACAATAACAAACGTAATTGTTGGGTTCAAATTAATGATATGGTTATAATTGAGGGAAACATTCCACGTAGGAAATATATATCTAAAAGCAAAGATGATGTGACTTACCAAATGAAAATGCTGGCCGGTCGACAGACACACAAACATACACACAAAATTCAAGCTTTCGCAACAAATTGTTGCCTCATCAGGAAAGATGGAAGGAGAGGGAAAGACGAAAGGATGTGGGTTTTAAGGAAGAGGGTAAGGAGTCATTCCAATCCCGGGAGCGGAAAGACTTACCTTAGGGGGAAAAAAAAACGGGTATACACTCGCGCACACACACACATATCCATCCACACATACAGACACAAGCAGACATATTTAAAGACAAAGAGTTTGGGCAGAGATGTCAGTCGAGGCAGAAGTGCAGAGGCAAAGATGTTGTTGAATGACAGGTGAGGTATGAGTGGCGGCAACTTGAAATTAGCGGAGATTGAGGCCTGGTGGATAACGGGAAGAGAGGATATATTGAAGAGCAAGTTCCCATCTCCGGAGTTCGGGTAGGTTGGTGTTAGTGGGAAGTATCCAGATAACCCGGACGGTGTAACACTGTGCCAAGATGTGCTGGCCGTGCACCAAGGCATGTTTAGCCACAGGGTGATCCTCATTACCAACAAACACTGTCTGCCTGTGTCCATTCATGCGAATGGACAGTTTGTTGCTGGTCATTCCCACATAGAATGCGTCGAAGTGTAGGCAGGTCAGTTGGTAGATCACGTGGGTGTTTTCACACGTGGCTCTGCCTTTGATCGTGTACACCTTCCGGGTTACAGGACTGGAGTAGGTGGTGGTGGGAGGGTGCATGGGACAGGTTTTACACCGGGGGCGGTTACAAGGGTAGGAGCCAGAGGGTAGGGAAGGTGGTTTGGGGATTTCATAGGGATGAACTAAGAGGTTACGAAGGTTAGGTGGATGGCGGAAAGACACTCTTGGTGGAGTGGGGAGGATTTCATGAAGGATGGATCTCATTTCTGGGCAGGATTTGAGGAAGTCGTATCCCTGCTGGAGAGCCACATTCAGAATCTGATCCAGTACCGGAAAGTATCCTGTCACAAGTGGGGCACTTTTGTGGTTCTTCTGTGGGAGGTTCTGGGTTTGAGAGGATGAGGAAGTGGCTCTGGTTATTTGCTTCTGTACCAGGTCGGGAGGGTAGTTGCGGGATGCGAAAGCTGTTGTCAGGTTGTTGGTGTAATGCTTCAGTGATTCCGGACTGGAGCAGATTCGTTTGCCACGAAGACCTAGGCTGTAGGGAAGGGACCATTTGATGTGGAATGGGTGGCAGCTGTCGTAATGGAGGTACTGTTGCTTGTTGGTGGGTTTGATGTGGACGGACGTGTGAAGCTGGCCATTGGACAGGTGGAGGTCAACATCAAGGAAAGTGGCATGGGACTTGGAGTAGGACCAGGTGAATCTGATGGAACCAAAGGAGTTGAGGTTGGAGAGGAAATTCTCGAGTTCTTCTTCACTGTGAGTCCAGATCATGAAGATGTCATCAATAAATCTGTACCAAACTTTGGGTTGGCAGGCCTGGGTAACCACGAAGCAAACCTCAACCACCTCTCATTGCACACAAACCCAGTCTCTCCCATCTACTCAGTCTCCCACTTGCAGCTCCACTCCCTCCAAAACCTCAAAATTCCAAGAAACACAATCTGGCACCATAACACCCTAATTCAGTAGTTAACCTTTCCTCCAAACCTCTCTCCCAATCTGAAACCTCTGTCCTATCCAAAGGCCTCACCTTCAGCCCCACTCCCAGATTCAACCAAACAGCCCTCGTCAAAGATTTACTGTCCTACACTCGTACTCTCTGCTGGAAGTATCACTTTGCCACGAAGAAAAATGATCCTAATCCTACCCCTAATGATCCAACTCCCCAAGACTGTATCAAAATTGAATCCTGCCTGGAACAGTTCCGTCCTCCGTCACAGTGGGACCCACCTCCTCTTCCTCAAAATCACCCTTTCCAAACCTTCCAGGAATTTCTGACTTCCAGCCTTGCCTCTCAATCCTTCTTAAAAAACCTTAATCCTACTCCCAACATCACCACTGCTGAAGCCCAGGCTATCCGTGATCTGAAGGCTGACCAGTCCATCATCATTCTTCCGGCGGACAAGGATTCCACGACCGTGGTACTTGATCGTCGGGCTTTCAGACAATACTACGTACAAAGTTTGCCAAGGTAATCCCATTCCTGATGTCCAGGCGGAGCTTCAGGGAATCCTCAGAACCTTAGGCCCCCTACGAAACCTTTCACCTGACTCCATCAACCTCCTGACCCCACCGACACCCCGCACCCCTACCTTCTACCTTCTTCCTAAAATTCACAAACCCAATCATCCTGGCCGTCCCATTGTAGCTAGTTACCAAGCCCCCACAGAACGTATCTCTGCATACGTAGATCAACACCTTCAACCCATTACGTGCAGTCTCCCATCCTTCATCAAAGACACCAACCACTTTCTCGAACGCCTGGAATCCTTACCCAATCCGTTACCCCCAGAAACCATCCTTGTAACCATTGATGCCACTTCCTTGTACACAAATATCCCGCACGTCCAGGGCCTCGCTGCGATGGAGCACTTCCTTTCACGCCGACCACCCGCCACCCTACCTAAAACCTCTTTCCTCATTACCTTAGCCAGCTTCATCCTGACTCACAACTTCTTCACTTTTGAAGGCCAGACATACCAACAATTAAAGGGAACAGCCATGGGTACCAGGATGGCCCCTTCATACGCCAACCTATTCATGGGTCGCTTAGAGGAAGCCTTCTTGGTTACCCAGGCCTGCCAACCCAAAGTTTGGTACAGATTTATTGATGACATCTTCATGATCTGGACTCACAGTGAAGAAGAACTCCAGAATTTCCTCTCCAACCTCAACTCCTTTGGTTCCATCAGATTCACCTGGTCATACTCCAAATCTCATGCCACTTTCCTTGATGTTGAGCTCCACCTGTCCAATGGCCAGCTTCACACGTCCGTCCACATCAAACCCACCAACAAGCAACAGTACCTCCATTACGACAGCTGCCACCCATTTCACATCAAACGGTCCCTTCCCTACAGCCTAGGTCTTCGTGGCAAACGAATCTGCTCCAGTCCGGAATCACTGAAGCATTACACCAACAACCTGACAACAGCTTTCGCATCCCGCAACTACCCTCCCGACCTGGTACAGAAGCAAATAACCAGAGCCACTTCCTCATCCTCTCAAACCCAGAACCTCCCACAGAAGAACCACAAAAGTGCCCCACTTGTGACAGGATACTTTCCGGGACTGGATCAGATTCTGAATGTGGCTCTCCAGCAGGGATACGACTTCCTCAAATCCTGCCCAGAAATGAGATCCATCCTTCATGAAATCCTCCCCACTCCACCAAGAGTGTCTTTCCGCCGTCCACCTAACCTTCGTAACCTCTTAGTTCATCCCTATGAAATCCCCAAACCACCTTCCCTACCCTCTGGCTCCTACCGTTGTAACCGCCCCCGGTGTAAAACCTGTCCCATGCACCCTCCCACCACCACCTACTCCAGTCCTGTAACCTGGAAGGTGTACACGATCAAAGGCAGAGCCACGTGTGAAAGCACCCACGTGATCTACCAACTGACCTGCCTACACTGTGACGCATTCTATGTGGGAATGACCAGCAACAAACTGTCCATTCGCATGAATGGACACAGGCAGACAGTGTTTGTTGGTAATGAGGATCACCCTGTAGCTAAACATGCCTTGGTGCACGGCCAGCACATCTTGGCACAGTGTTACACCGTCCGGGTTATTTGGATACTTCCCACTAACACCAACCTATCCGAACTCCGGAGATGGGAACTTGCTCTTCAATATATCCTCTCTTCCCGTTATCCACCAGGCCTCAATCTCCGCTAATTTCAAGTTGCCGCCACTCATACCTCACCTGTTATTCAACAACATCTTTGCCTCTGCACTTCTGCCTCGACTGACATCTCTGCCCAAACTCTTTGTCTTTAAATATGTCTGCTTGTGTCTGTGTAAATGTGGGTGGATATGTGTGTGTGTGCGAGTGTATACCCGTCCTTTTTTCCCCCTAAGGTAAGTCTTTCCGCTCCCGGGATTGGAATGACTCCTTACCCTCTCCCTTAAAACCCACATCCTTTCGTCTTTCCCTCTCCTTCCCTCTTTCCTGATGAGGCAACAATTTGTTGCGAAAGCTTGAATTTTGTGTGTATGTTTGTGTGTCTGTCGACCTGCCAGCACTTTCATTTGGTAAGTCACATCATCTTTGTTTATATATATATATATATATATATATATATATATATATATTTTAGACACACACACACGTACTTTTTGATAGTAAAATTTGTTACGTTACAGAAACGGCATCTCAGAAGAATTGGGCGATTATTGTTGCTAAATGTTGTAATCCTTTTAAAGTAGAACAACATAAGAAAGTCTGTGTACAATCACTAAGAACTGTAAGAGACTGGATGTGCTCTCTAGACTTAGGAATCATTAGTGGCATGAAAATATGTGATGTATGTAGGAAAAAGATTAGTGACAAACACAAAACAGAAGAAGTAGTTTTACCTTGGAGTAGCGAAAATGTAAACGATTCTTTTATTGATCCTCAATCTTCCGTAGACTATTTCAACAAGTCTTTGGAACTCATTGGTGAGTCACCACTAAAGAAGAAAAATTTTTCTGTGCCTACCTATACAAAGAAAACACTTGATAAAATAAAGTCTAGCTTAGAAAAGAACTTACTACCAGAATCGAGCCCTGAAGAAGTTATTACCGAACATTCCGAAGATGAATCAGAGATTACTCAACAGTTAAAAGAAAAGTTTGCTCAAACAACAAAAAGAAGTGAAAACATGATGATTTTGTCTATCTTACCTATGAGTTGGAGCTGTCAGAAAATAGAAGAAGAATTTGGAGTGACAAACTACATGGCTGGTGCAGTAAAACTGTTAGGATTTGACAAAATTCCTTTTTCTTTTACTAATCCTAAACCTGGAAGAACTCTAAATGAGTATATTGTTGACTGTGTAAAAGACTTCTACAATTCTGACTATGTTAGTAGAATGGTGCCAGGGAAAAAAGATTGTGTGACTATAAGAAATAAAGATGGAAAGATCCAGGTTCAAAAGAGGCTAGTGTTGGCAAATTTGCAAGAAATATACCAATTACTTAAGGAAAAGATCCCTGCAAACAAAATTGGGTTTTCCAAGTTTTGCAAATTAAGACCAAGGAACTGTATCGTGGCTGGAAGAAGTGGCACACATACTGTTTGTGTGTGTACCTTACACCAAAACATTAAACTAATGATGAATGGTGCTAAGATGCAAAATTTTGTTTTGGATGGAGATGTAACTGCTTTGAAATTTTATCATTCCTGCCTAGCCAAGATGATGTGCAATCCACCATCGTAACAATGTTTTATGGATATTTGTAAAGAATGTCCTGGTGTCTCTAGACTTAAAGATCTATTGAATGCAAAGTTCACTGACAATATGATTGAAGTTAACTACAAAAAGTGGGTAACTGTAGATAGGTGTTTGATGGATACTGTAGTACAAAGTACTGATGACTTTATGGATGAGTTTCCGGACACTCTAATGAAGGTAAAAACTCATTCATTTATAGCTAGTCAGCAGAAAGAATACTACAGCGATATCAAGGACAATTTAACTGAAGGCCATATAGTAGTCAACTGTGATTTTGCAGAAAACTACTCTTTTGTAGTACAAGATTAAATACAATCATTCCACTGGACTACCACCCAAGCTTCACTGCATTCTTTCATCATATATTATAAATGGGAGGGAAAACTAACACATCTGCAGCATGTCTTCATATCAGATTGCCTGAATCATAATCCAGTCGCTTTCTATGTATTCCAGAAAAAACTGCTAGAAATCGTGAAGCAAACCTTGTCTTTTGCACTTAAAAAGATTACTTAATTTTCTGACGGCAGTGCTGCACAATATAAAAATAAGAAAAACTTCTTTAATTTGTGTTTGCACAAAACTGATTTTGAAGTTGAGGCAGAGTGGGAGTTCTTTGCAACATCCCACGGCAAGAGTGCATGCGATGGCCTCGGTGGAACTGTTAAGCGGCTAGCTGCTAAAGCCAGCTTACAAAGACCGTATGACCAACAAATATTAACACCCAAATCACTTTATGTCTTTGCCATGGAAAACATAAAAAAAATTGACTTTGAATATTGCTTAACAGAGGACTATGAATTGACCAAAGAATACTTACTTCCTCGGTTTAGTGACTGTGGAAACACAAAAGTTTCAATCACTTTTGACTCGTATAAACCCTGCACAGAGTGTCAAATTACCGTCAAGCCCTATCATTTTAGCCTGGACGAGTCTCTTTAATATGTGACAACACTGAACCAAATAACACCGTCATATATGGAAAATATTGCTGCTGGTTTTGTGACAGTAGCTTACGATGACTCTTGGTGGCTAGGATCCATTGAAGAAAAATACAGGGCATGTACTGAATAAATTTTTTTCACCCAAAGGGTCCAGCCCTGTCTTTTTACTATCCACAACCAAGAGATATAATAGATGTCCTAGGAAATACTCTTTTACAAACAGCAAATCCAACAACAGCTACGGGAACAACCTACACTTTAAGTGCTAAAGAAATGAAGTTGTCTTCTCTTGCTTAGGAAAAATATCTTAAAAGATCATAAAAGAAGCACGTTTAAATTATGTTACACCTACCCTCACTAAATACTAAGTTGTATAAATACCATGTGTATTAACTTTGTAAATACCAATTAGTATTACAAATACAGTTCTATCCATGCAAATATAAAGAAGCTAATCTTTTTCCCCAACTGAAATTACTTATATGCCAATTTCTAATATAAGGAACTTGTTGTAAATGATTACAAATAACACTGGAAAACCAAGAAAAAGATAATCTCTGCCATTTACAACTATGGATGAAGGTGAGTGGCTTTATTCAAAATTTTAACTTGTAGCATGTATATTACCAATTAAAATGTGTTCACTTTCTTCTGATGCATAGTTAAAAGAATCATGAACATTAAATTAAAACAACATCATATCATTTAATGAATTAACAAACAAAAAGAGGGTAATGTTGCATAAAAAGGCTAACATAATAATTTAAGTTTGTTAGAATTACATAGGCCTACCTTAGTATTCATAGCCTAGAAATAGTCTGCTTTTCAACTCACTAGTGTGTATTGCGGTAGTAAAATATTATTTTATATAAGAACCCATTGAGATCCAATCTTGAAATTTTGCATGCAAGTAGTCAGTTAGACTGGACAACACATGTAATTTTTATAAAAAAAATCCGAGGGTACATATTTTGGAAATTTTAAGAAATGTTTTTTTGGAATAGTTTAAAATTTTCAGATTTAGGTAGCATAGTCATGTTACATATAAAGTTGAAGGTAATTTTTAGAGGAAAACAATGGTGCAAGTTTGACCTCTATAGGTTGTATAGTTTTTGAGCTACAGGATTTTAAAACAATCATCGATTGATCAAAAACAAAAGTTTTTTTTTTATTTTTAAACCCTTGAAACTCATAAACCAAAGGTCAGTTCAAGCAGCATACGGATTAGGTTGTCACAATTTCCTTGTCTTTTGTTAATGAACTGTATAGCTTGGCTCATTCCACATCCCTGAAGACTACTTTCGTGATGGGATCTATACAGCCTGATGAAGAAATAATTATACCCTGCTGGATTTACATTTGTCAATTGTCCTGTAAGGATATGAGAAATTAGTGACCCCTTATTATTATACCTTCTTTTCCAAGAACATTCCTAAAGAGCTTAAATCACAGATGATATCGCTGGACCTTGAACTTCACATAGAAAATATAGTAACCTGGTAGTCACTTAACAAAGAGTTTTAAACTATTCTGACATTTCTCTCTCTCTCTCTCTCTCTCTCTCTCTCTCTCTCTCTCTCTCTCTCTCTCTCTCTCTCTCTCACACACACACACACTAAGCTTTATTCACATTAGCTACTTCTGCATCACACAGTGGCAGCACAAAACTTGGAAAATAGCATTTGTGTGGGTCTAAATGGCATTCAACCCAATCAGTGACATTACCCATATAGGAATTTCATCTTAACTCTCCTGCGACAGTCTTAACAGGTTCTACAGATACATTTTTGGTTCAGGGGGTATACAGGAATTTATATACTGCTGCACTTGATACAATGTTTTATAGTCTACAAATGCTACAGAAGAATGTTGAAATTTAGGAGGAGTAGGAGTGAGAACATTCCCTGGAGAATCGGCAGTGAAAGGAATATATGGAAAACTGTGACAAGAAAACAGATATCCTACTGTCCACCCTATCTGTTCAAGACCATTGGGGAATAACTTCTGTGCTACCAGAGGGAGTTGTAGGGGGTGAAGTCTGAAGAGGAAGACAGAGACTGGAATACATCAAGCAAATAATTTAGGATGTAGTTACAAGTGCAGCTCCGAGATGAAGAATGAAGAGGTTGGCACAGGAGAGAAATTTGTGGCAGGTCAGGACACACACACAACACACACACACTTCCCACACTAAGCTTGCACCTTACGAGCTTGATTGTACTGTCACAGATTGTTTGGAAATTTCTTGAGTTTCTTGAATACGTTTGTCCTCACATGGTGAGGAAACAATAGTTTCAGTGGAAACTTCAAAATTTTTAGGTGTCCATATTGATGAGGATTTAAACTGAAAAAAAACTGCAACTCCTACAAGAACTTAGACCACCCACATTTGCACTTTGAATCTTTGCAAATCTTGGGGAGAGAGAAATCAGTAATCTAACATATTATACATATATCCATTCAATAATGTTCTGAGATAACTCATCTTTGAGAAAGAAACTGTTCATTGCTTAAAAAATGTACTGTAAGAATGTGTGGTGCTCACCCATGATCATCTTATAGACATCTGTTTAAGGAGTTAGGCATTTTAACTACTGCCTCTCAGTCTATTTATTCCCTCATGAAGTTTGTTGTTAGTAATCTATGGCAGTTCAAAAGAAACAACGAGACACACAAATACGATACCAGAAGCCAAAATGACATTCATTGCTGCACATTAAAGTTTTGGCCTTAGCACGGAAAGAGGTGCAGAATGGTCTCAACAAAATGTTTGGTCATTTATACTGTGATATAAAATTCTCAAGGCACAGATAAGTTAATTTTGCAAAAAGTGGGAAAGTTTCTTTACATAATATGATTGGGTAATGACAATGTAAAATGACTTGTTCCACATCATAGACATCAGTTGTACAAATGACCCGTGGAACACGGAACCAACTATATCAGTCTCCACTGTGCTGAAGTTGCCTGAGACATCTAGACTGAAGCTAACAGACTTGCAGTGTCACCTGGACCTTTGCACTTGTATAGGAGGCTTGGTTGTAATCCTGTCTACTAGTCTAGCACTAACACACTGAAGCAAAAAAAAAAAAAAAAAAAAAAGGCAACTGGTATAGGTGCGTATTCATTCAAATACAGAGATATGTAAACAGGCAGAATACGGAGCTGGGGTCAGGAATGCTTATATACGAGGGGGGACCCAAAAGTAACTGGAATTGTAATGCTGCACGTTGTGTACTTGTAGTAGCAGGTTGCGCCGCCAGAGGTTTGTAGTAGGAGCTCTGCTGAGTCATTCCGCCATGTGGCGTCACACAACAGTGAGAAGGGTGGTTTCTTTGGCAGTTCTTTGAGTGTGCGTACAGTGCAGGCATGACATGAGGAAATGGCTAGTTCATACGAACAATGAGCGGCAGTGAAGTTTCGTTCCTTGCTCAGCAAGAACGCAGAAGAAACTGTTGCGATGATTCACACGACCTACAAAGACCGTGTTCTTAGTAAAACGCAAGTGTTCAAATGGTTTTCTCAGTTTAGAAGGGGAGAAATGGTAGTTGTAGATCAGCCCTGTTCCGGTCGACCTTCAACTGTTCGAAGCGAAGACAACATTGACAAAATCCGTCATCTCGTCAGTGAAGATCGGAGCAGGACAATTGATCTACTCGAGAACTTGTCCGGGTTGTCCTGGAGCTCAATTCAGCGCATCTCGACCATCGATTTGGGGATGCGAAGAGTGGCAGCAAAATTCGTGCCGAAGCCTTCGTACCGAAGATCAAAGGGATCGTCGCGATCAAGCCTGTCTCGAAATGAAAAAATGTGGATCATCTTTGAACGCATCCTTCAACAAAATCATTACAGGTGATGAATCATGGTGCTATGGTACGAGCCAGAAAGTAAACAACAGTCATCACAATGGAAGTCACCTGGCTCACCTCGACCAAAAAAAGCTCGACAAGTGAAATCGAATGTGAAAACTGCGTTGATCTGTTTTCTTGACATCAAAGGGATAGTACACTCAGAATTGTTGGTTTTCTGTCTGGTTTTCAGGGACAAATTCAATTTGGAAGCTATGAAGTGGCTTCGCAGACATTTGTCGCGAAAATGTCCAGCTTTGTGGGATTCTGGCGTATGGTTCCTGCATCACGACAACTCTCCCGCACACACGGCTTATAAAGGCACATTTGCATGCCGAGCGTGAGTTTCCTCGGAAACGCGAAATATTAATTAAATAAATAATCAGTGACAAATAAATAAAGCCTATGGCACACAACTGCAGCGCTGCGTCGCTGATAAAACAAAAGCACAATTACGTTACTCTTATGTTTGATTAAGAAAGAGAGAGCTCTGGTTGAAGTGGTGCGAGAAGCACGTATTTTTTTTTATTGTCTGGCACACCGCCATATTTCATGTTGTAGAAGAATACTGCGAGTTGCAACCACACTAGGCACTCGATTCTGTAAAGAATTTATATTTATAAAAGTAAGTAGGATTATGAACTGTAGGCTTATTCATTGAATATATCTGATTTATCTAACTGTGTAACTTTTTTATGTTTAGTAGACAATCACCTCTGTACGACGTATTGGCATGGCTGGCAAATTATTGTAATATTGAGATTTAGACTATGAGTCCGCACCTACCGCAGCAGTCTTTGGAAACGATTTAATTACGAAGTCCGATTATTCAGTTTTATTTCACGGTCAACTACGATAACATTGCCTTTACGTAAAAGCCATTGGCAAGCGTCTGATACTGAATAATTAAACGTCCACGTTCCAGATAAGCCAATACAATTGCAATCACAATCACCATCATACAGATAGAATAATCAATATCTAAATAACAATATATTTTTATTTATTAATTTATTTTATATTGGCGACCGTGACAGGACTTGTTATTTTGTCATTTGTTACATTGTTCTCTTTGTTTCATGTAAAAAATCAACTTTCTGGACCTGGACGTCAATGTATGAGAGATAACAAAATCTGAAGATATTTTCCAATTCTGAAATTTTGCGGGAAGACGCAATGAAACTTCCAGCAAAATAAGGTAAGACGCAGCATCTTTGCATTAGCAGGCTTGACCAGACATATAATTCAGTGTATTAGCTTTTCAGTAAATTCTCTAGTGTTTCTTTTCCGCATAACAGTTTCAGTGATAAATTTCATTCTCAGTACTTTTCCCTAAACAATAACGTATGCAACAATACCAATACACGAGTGTACAATATGGCCGACTTCTGTACGATATCATGTAACATGGCCAGCAGCCATTACCAATAATCTCAAATTCAGTTTATATTTTTAAATTAACAGACAGCCATTGTTGCTACGAGCGATTCATGCTCAACTACATTTTATTTTAAAATCAGTGTCAAAAATTTTCTTGAAACATATATCACGTGTGGCATGGTAATAACTAGAAAACAATACGCAAAAATGGAACAGCAAGGACGTACTATTCAGACGCAATCCGACTCGGACGTGAGACAAGTGTTAGAAAATGACTTTACGACAGCAACCGGTAGTGACGATTCATCAAACATTGACGCAAGTGTTGACGAAAATTTTGACGATAGGCCGTCCACTACAAAAATTTCAAAATCTCAATCAGAGCCCATGTTAATGCATGACGTCACGTCTAATGACGCGGCGGGGGCAGAGACCTTGCAAACGGTAAACATTGCCGACATGTTACAAATGCTAGTGAAACAAAACGCAGAAAATATGGCAACCATAAGGAAACAGAACGCCGAAAACATGGCAACCTTAAAGGCACAATTAGAGACACAAAATGAACAGTTAAAAACACAAAATGACGAAATCAAATCTGATCTCATAGCAATCAAGATAGGTAATGACACTTTGTGTAAACGTGTGGAACTTATAGACGCCACACTGACCAAACAGATGACCGAACTCAGTACTAAATTTTCCCAGCTCTATACGAGACAAGAAAAGACTACAACTGACGTAGCACTTTTACAGACACAAGTAAAAAACCTTAATGTCACGTGTGAAGTTCTTACTGAACAAATTCAAACATACCCTTCAGTACATGACAACCTTGAAAAACGAATTACTGACGTACAGAATAAATTTGACAATGTTGAACAACACCTGACTGACATCTTACAATCAGATGCCACAGCTCATTTTCAAAATATTAATAAAGAATTTCATGATTGGGTTGAGAACAAAGACAAACATTTTGATAGATGCTTACGTGAAAATTTACCAACAATTGTGCACGACTCCGTAGCGCAATACATTACTAATAACAAACAGCTGATCAGTGACGCAGTACAATCCGTCACTGCACCCATGAGACAATTCACCGATCAACTACAGTCTGAATGTAACGAAAATATCAGTCAAAATGTACAGTTCAGAAACCAATATACATTCGAGTATGATACACACATTCCGCACACGACAAATACACAAGAACAAAACACACCACGACTACAACACATACCACGATGTGGAAACACAAACACAAGCTATTATCATGGTAAACCACAGCAACATTATCGTAATTACTCGCCAGCTGAACATACCAGTAATTACAGTGGAATAAATCCATATCACAATGCGAAGGAAGATGAAAGCTTAATGAAACACAGGCAATTTCAGATTTTTATCCCAGAAAAACGAACCATTCATCCGGTGATTTTTCTTAAATCTTTTAGTAACGCATTTCCACGCACTTGGAGTGACCGGAAAAGGATTTCATATATTGTCGGTTACATCCAAGGCGATGCAGCTGTCTGGGCATACAGTCAAGCTGACGTATGTACCACGTACAGTGAGTTTGAGCGTGCTTTTCTGAACAAATTCTGGTCGCAATCCGTCCAGGAGCGACTCAGAAGACAAATTTTAGAACCTGAAACTTTTAACAGTAAAAATGGTAACTTACGCAGATATTTTGAAAAATACTTGAACATGGGACACTTTTTAGACGAACCAGTCGCAACGCATGATATACTCCGAGCGTTGAAGGCCAAATTGCCTTTCAACATTAAGGAAAAACTTCTACATATCCCGGATGACGATTCAGATTATTTTTTAACAGCTTTAGATTCGGTTGACATGTTACTTGAAGATCAGCGCTTCGCGCGGCAAAACAGCAGCCACAATGTTTACACTAGTGGTATGCAAAACATGCAGGCTTGCCAACACAATTCTGGCGCGCCCACAGTTGGATACGCGGTACAACAAAAACAGCAAACTCACATGCCGTCTCAATACGGAAATCAAAATCAACACGCGTATTCCAATACAAACAATAGTTACAACAGTAATAACATTTCATGCGGCAATCCATACAAGAGGCACCGCGGTAATAACTACAACGGTAACAACGGATACAAAGGTAATAACAAAAACACAAACAGAAATAGAAATAATAATAACTACGAGCCAAGACAGCATCAAGGTTGGACTCGTAACGATCAGTACTTTCATTCAAACTCTGCTTTACCACAGCAGCCACCAGGTCAAAATTGGAGCATACCTTACGACCGACAGGTAAGTTATAATGCGCAACAGCAACAACAACCGCAAAAGTTTGGAGATCATAATAGGCAATATCCGAATGTGAATATAATAGAAATGACACCTGATGCACAACCTCAATCTGTGTCAGTACCTAGTACAAATGATAATCCAACAAACTAGAAACAGTCACTACTTTGCCCCAGGTCATGGCTGAAGAATTCTTGGGGGGCGACTTCAATGTTAATCAGTTATTTGACACCACACTTGAACAACAGAATAATGATATGCCGAGTAAATCTAAACAAAAACTACCTGTTTTACTTATAAGATACAACCACAATAACAATATATCAGATGAACTTTTACAAGACAGTACACAATGTCGTTTAAACACAAATGAAATTGTTTTAGCATCTACTACTGGTGTAGTAGGTGGGATTCCAACTACTATTATCCTAGATACAGGTGCAGCTGTGAGCGTTTTGTCTTTTAATTTCTATAAAAAGATGTGTGAATTGGAACCTGTGCCTGAGTTTCCTGCCCAAAACTGTAAAATAACTACTGCACTAGGTAATAAGTCATGTAGGGTTACGAAGCAAGTTTTTGTAAACGTTAAAATAGGTAATGGAACCGTACAATGGCCATTCCTGGTTGTACAAAACCTTGTGACAAATTGCATATTAGGAATAGATATTATGAGCGAGAAGGACTGCATTATAGACTTCTCCAAAGGTAAATGTATTTTAAATGATAAAGGCAGTGTAATTATTATTGATTTGGACAGGAGAACTCTAAAGCATGACAAACACTGTACAGGGTACAAGGTTCAGTTAGTACTTGACATTCAAGACATGCAAACACACTCATCTGATACAGAGATAATGGACTTGAAAACATTGCTTGATCATAAGATAAGTGAAGCTACAGCTCTCAGTGTACATGAACGTATAAAACTACAGGAAGTGTTATCCAAATATTTACAAGTTTTTACCAAACGATTAGGTGTTATCAACACGTATGTGTACAAGATTGAAGTTAAGCCTCACAAGATCTTCTACCATAAGACATATAACGTACCGTTATCTCAACGACCTGCTGTGTGGCAAGAATTAAAACAAATGTTAGACTGGAAGGTCATTGAACCATCCACCTCACCTTATTGTAGTCCTCTACTTGTTGTCAAAAAATCAAATGGAAGCATTAGGTTAGTGTTAGACGCACGAGCTATTAATGAAATAATTTTACCGGTTCACACAAAACCTGAAAATTTAGAAGAGCAATTACAGAAATTTCTAGATGCAAAATATTTTTCCACAATAGATCTCGCTAATTCGTTTTGGCAGGTGGGTATCACTCCTGATTCTCGGAAATATACTGCATTTATGTTCGGGGGGCGAACCTATCAGTTTTGTGTTCTACCCTTCGGACTGAATGTCAGCTCTGGGGTATTCATTACAGCCCTGGATACCGTGCTTGGCGACGATTTAGTTGAGACAGTCACACACTATGTAGATGATATACTGATAGCTACACAATCTTGGAATGAACACGTTGACACTCTTCAAAGAATTTTAGAAAAATTTGCACAAGCTGGAGTCACAGCCAACCTAAGAAAATCAAAATTTGGTTGCAGTGAGATAAAGTATTTAGGACATATCATTAATTCACAGGGCATACGTCCGGATCCCAGTAAATTAGATGCTATCAGAAACTTTCCTAGCCCTCGAACTAAAAAGCAGTTAAAATCATTCCTTGGGCATATTCATTTTTCAGACGTTTTTTGCCACAACCACTTTTGAACAGTAAACATCTGCTAAATCTACTCAGAAAGAATCAAGTTTGGATCTGGTCGGAACAGTGCCAGAATGACTTTAATACAATTAAACATGCTTTAGTGAATGCTAACATATTGAGCCATCCAGATTTCAATTTAGATTTTTGTATGACTTGTGACACTTCACGTACTGGCTTGGGCTGTTGCTTATTTCAAGTTGTAAAGAATAAAGAGGAGGAACAGATAAGAATTATTGGGTTTGCAAGTCGCACTCTAACTGAATGTGAGCGTACATACTCCACTACTGAGTTAGAAACACTTTCCATAGTATGGGCATTCAAGAAATTCAATTATTATTTATTTGGAAAGCATACAGTAATTTACACCGATGACCAGGCCCTGACATTTTTGTTAACTTGTAAACTTGTACATCCTAGACTATCACGATGGGCAGTTACACTTCAGAACTACTCTTTTGAAATTAAGTACATAAGAGGTAAGGACAACACCATTGCAGACACTTTGTCTAGACTTCCACAAGGTATGAATGATACCAACAGTGACTTAGAAAATATAAATGACTACAGGATTCTCTTGATGCAAGACAAGCAGTATCACCAATATTATATTGATATGTGCAGAAACATGGCTGAATTACAAAAATCTGATCCTCACTGGTATAAGATAATAACATTACTGGTGGAAAAACACAATCATCCTTTGACTAAGTATTACAAGTTACACAATGATGTGTTATTTTACCGCCGACATCCAAATGCTACTAACTGGTGTGTATGCATTCCCAAAGAGTCTGCACGTAATCTAATTTGGCACACACACTTAGTTTGGGGTCATTATGGGACGAAAAAGTGTTTGGCAAAGCTCAGCACATACTGTTATTTTAGCAATATGAGAAGAAAAATTTACAGGGAACTAAAAACATGTGTCATATGTCAAAAATCAAAACCTCAGAATTTATCCACAAAAACAGATTTACATTCTATTTTACCTAGTAAACCCCTGGAAATTCTGTGTACTGACATCAGTGGACCGCATCCAGCAAGCTCTGGAGGCGTCAAATATATCTTAGCTTTTTACGATATATTTTCTAAACATGTAAAACCTTATGCTTTAAAATCCGCCACTGCAAATGCTTTAATACGAAGATTCTCAAGTGATTACCTGACGCACGTGGGAAAACCTAAAGCAATTCTATCAGATAATGCAGCATACTACTCTGGGTACAAATGGAGAAATTTCTTGAAGGACAATAACATTAAAAGTATATTTATTTCGAGGTTTAGTCCACAATGTAACGCGACTGAGAGACTTTTCCGAGAATTAAATCGATTCATGAGGACCTATATTTCATCAAAACATACTAATTGGGTGTCCTACCTAAGTCTTTTCGAAGACGTACACAATAGCTTAAATATTTACGATACGAATTACACACCTAACGAGATCATGTTCAATTGCAAACAGAACGATCAGTGGATAGAACCATTACCTAAGTTGTCAGACAACGAAATCACACCTGAACAGAAAATAAAAGAAGTATTGACTACATTGACACATCACGCACAAATACGAAACAAACATCACAGAAACATAATAAAAAGAAAACAAAAATTCGAGGTAGGAATGCTTGTACTACCTCGTACTCATCATAAATCTGTAGCACTCAAACGACGCAACGCTAAGTGGCGTCTGCTATATGAAGGACCTTATATAATTGTTAACATACCGCATCCTGGTGCGTATCTGTTACAACATCCTAGAACTAACAAAATTATTGGGCTATACGCACACCGAGATCTTAAGAGCATTTCATGCTGAATAATGTCAAGGTCATACCCATCAAAATATTGCTAAGCAACACGAAAAACTCTGTTGTTACAACACAGATAATAAGTAGTATAGAAATTTTCATTTCAGCGGTTCCAGTGACGCAGTTGAAGACAGAAGAACTCTTCTTTCAGCGCGCGCCTCCACCTGAAGGACGGAATATTAAAGTAAAATTTATGATTACGTAGCAGTGGATGACATATTAATTTTTCACGGAACATTTGTTACTGAAGGTACCACTGACTTGGTGTGACACCTGACGAACTGACAGACGTCATCTGTGAAGCGATCTTTTACTTTGAGAAATAGATTAGACACACATCTCTCAACACGAAAAGCATCTATCAGTAGTCAAGGCCACACAGACACTCTACACACACGCACAAAACGCGAGGAATCGAACATTTTCTCTCTCTTACTATTTTGAATATTTATTGAGTAGTGAAAACGCCTGGTCTTGCCTACTGATGTAATGAATGTTGTGTCTAACCTATCTTAATTTCAGATGACATCACAAAAAACATCGATAATATCCCAGCAAAACCGCTAAAGAGGATGTAAATATCTGCAATTCATGAAATCAAATGTGACACAATGTAATAACCTATAGCGATGTAATGATGATGTAAACATGTTTATGTGCAACTACATTATGTTTATGCTAAGAAAATATGTGACGTGTGTATGTATAATTACTTATTTTTTAACTGATGTATAGTGTAACTGTTACTATGTAAAAATTTGAACAAAACGAGTGCCAAAAAGACATTGCATAGTGAACCACTGTTCACGGACATTAACGAACATTACTAACTCTGCAACTACGCGGAAACCTATGTGAAAGAAACTGTTAATGCCATTCATTATGCAGCGTATCTATGTAAACGCGATGAACGATTTCCTTGATTAATAACTACGAACATTTAGGTGAGCTATATTCAGCAAAAAACTGAAAATGTGAAGTGCATAATTCGTGCATCGTCTGGTGACATTACTACAGTACCCAACTTCAAGATGTTAACTGGATTAAATGGACACAAAGTGCCTGTCCAGAAAACAACACGACGGGTGGAAGAATTTTGGTTGGAACTTCAGGGAATGAAATGTTCTCGAAATGTGACGTACACTCTTACCTGGACTGTCCAAGGATCGACGCCAGCTATGTGCCGTCCGAGGTTCTGCAGCCAAGCTTCCACGGAATGTAAAAAACGAACTGCACGTGGACCAATTACTCGACGGGTCACGTCTGATCTGTAATAAGCAATGCTTTTAGTCACAACCAACTGCATCACTACGACTATAATGGAAATGAGAAATGGACACGCTTATGTATTAATAACGTTGTTATACAACGATGTTACTGTGATCAAAAAAACTTTACCACGACGATACTAACCTGTAAAAAATTATTGTGCAGCGGATGAATATGAACTGTAATAACGACACGATGTGTATAGGTCAACGCACCTGAAAAATACGGACATTTTTCTTTGAAGTATTTCAAAACAATACTATGTAATTAAGAACATTCAACAATCTAAGTTGTATGTGTTATAACAAATATTGTAAATTTAAAACTAAGTTACCTGTCATAGAATGTAGTCTTCATATGTAATCTTGGTTGAATATTTTCTTTGTGCAACGACTGAAAAACGCGCGCACACGAACAATATGATCTGCAATACTGTGCCGCGTGATCTAACTGTATGATATAACGGCAGTGCCGCAGTTACACAGACGCTTCTGCGCATGCGCGCACTCTATCTGCCAACATTAGAACTTTTACGGTGCACCCGCGTCATTCAAATTTTGTATATAATGTGTATAATGTGTAATGTAAGTCATGTAAATAGTTGTAGATAACTTAGATTTTCTTGTGCCTTTAGGTGAATTGCTCGCCTGCAGGTGTGTTCTTTCGCCTCGCAATTCAGGGGGCAATATAAAGGCACATTTGCATGCCGAGCGTGAGTTTCCTCAGAAACGCGAAATATTAATTAAATAAATAATCAGTGACAAATAAATAAAGCCTATGGCACACAACTGCAGCGCTGTGTCGCTGATAAAACAAAAGCACAATTACGTTACTCTTATGTTTGATTAAGAAAGAGAGAGCTCTGGTTGAAGTGGTGCGAGAAGCACGTATTTTTTTTTATTGTCTGGCACACCGCCATATTTCATGTTATAGAAGAATACTGCGAGTTGCAACCACACTAGGCACTCGATTCTGTAAAGAATTTATATTTATAAAAGTAAGTAGGATTATGAACTGTAGGCTTATTCATTGAATATATCTGATTTATCTAACTGTGTAACTTTTTTATGTTTAGTAGACAATCACCTCTGTACGACGTATTGGCATAGCTGGCAAATTATTGTAATATTGAGATTTAGATTATGAGTCCGCACCTACCGCAGCAGTCTTTGGAAACGATTTAATTACGAAGTCCGATTATTCAGTTTTATTTCACGGTCAACTACGAGTAACATTGCCTTTACGTAAAAGCCATTGTCAAGCGTCTGATACCGAATAATTAAATGTCCACGTTCCAGATAAGCCAATACAATTGCAATCACAATCACCATCATACAGATAGAATAATCAATATCTAAATAACAATATATTTTTATTTATTAATTTATTTTATTTATTTTATAGGCTCTCAGCGTTCGCCAGTTTTTGGCCTCAACGAAGACGACTACCTTGACCCACGCGCCCTATTCGCCGGATTTAGCACCCTCGGACTTCTTCCTATTCCCGAGGATGAAAAGAGACTTGAGAGGGAAGCGTTTTGCGGATGTGGAAGACGTAAAACGCAATGTCATCAAAGTGCTAGCATGTACAAAGAGGACGAATTTAAAAGGTGCTTTGACTACTGGAATGAACGTTTGGACAAGTGTATTAATGCTAATGGAGAGTACTTCGAAGGAGATTAAGGTTGTATTTGAAAACAATAAAGTATATGCTTTCTAGAAAGAAATTCAGGGTATTTTTGGGTCTCCCCTCGTAAGACAACGTGTGTCTGGCACAGTTGTTAGAGTGGTTAGTGCTGCTACAATGGCAGGTTGTCAAGAACGTGGTGTTACATTCGGTGCATGAGCGATGGGACACTGCATCTCCGAGGTAGCGATGGTTCGAGGATTTTCCCATATGACCATTTCACGAGTGTCCTATAAATATCAGGAATCTGGTAAAACATCAAATCTCCGACATTGCTGTGGCCAGAAAAAGATCGTGCAAGAATGGGACCAACAACAACTGAAGAGAATCGTTCAGTGTCCTTCTGCAAATTGCTGCAGATTTCAGTGCTGGGCCATCAAGAAGTACCAGCATGCAAGCTATTCAATGGAACATCATCAGTCTGGGCTTTCCACGCTGAAGACCCAGTCGTGTACCCTCGATAACTGCACGACACAAAACTTTATGCCTCGCCTGGGCCCGTCAACACCAACACTGGAAACATGATGTCTGGTCAGACAAGTCTCTTTTCAAATTGTCTCCATTCCCATACACGTCCATCCGCTCGATACAACATCACGATTCCTTGGACCCTGCATGTCAGCAGAGGACTGCAGTTGTAGTGATACCCTGATACGTCTAGATACGACTCTGACAGGTGACATGTATGTAAGCATCCTGTCTGATCACCTGTATCCATTCATGTCTATTGTGCATTCCGACAGACTCGGGCGGTTCCAGCAGGACACTGCAACACCCTACACGTCCAGAATTGCTACAGAGTGGCTCCAGGAACACTCTTCTGAGTTTAAACACTTCCACTGGCCACCAAACTCCTCACCCATGAACGTTATTGAGCGTATCTGGGATGGCTTGTGAAGTGCTGTTGAGAAGAGATCTTACGGATTTGTGGACAGCCCTGCAGGATTCATGGTGTCAATTCCCTCCAGCACTACTTCAGACATTAGCCAGTCCATGCCACGTCGTGTTGCCGAACTTCTGCTTGATTGCGGAGGCCCCACACAATATTAGGTAGGTGTACCAGTTTCTTTAGCTCTTCAGCGCATTGCTACTGCAGACTGCAGCTCCTAAAACTCCCAACTCCACTTGTACAACTGTCAAATCAGCACCTAGTTTCATGATAAGCTGGTCTTTTTCAAATACTGTGTAGCAAAAGTGACGATCATTGCATTTTTAGAAATTATTAAATTTTGTTGTTTCTCGTGTTGGTTGCATTGCAATATCCCATATGAAAATGACGCTTACTCTCATCACACTTAATTACAATTCCTGACGATACTTTAGTAGTAGTAGCCGAATTGATGTTGTTTTATTCATTTGTGGACTACTTTTACAAGGCTATTGGGCATATCAGGTTATTACAATTTGAGAAAAACAAAAGTAGTTCTAGAGGAATGTTCGATACTAGCCGATCGACTTTAACCTGTGACGTACTGGCTGCTGTGGCGTCACATTTTGGGGCGTATTTAAAATTGAATTCCTGTGTAATCTCGTTGGTTTATTCAGAAAATAATTTGTTAATCTTTGCGTGGGATTTGAAATTGCTTTTCAAGTATTGGTAGCATTGCGAGATATGGGGCAAGTGTGGGGCCAAGTTCTGCTGCTGATTTTGAAGATGTGGAAAGTAGCAGGAATGGGGTGCAACGTATTCATCTACTTTGTTCCGCTATAGTGAGATTGATGACATTCATTTCAGTTCACCAAACAGCTTCGCCAGACAGTACAATTTAATTGCTTGCTATTGTAAGTGTGGGCTGGGTTAGCACTTGAATGGGTGACCATCCGGTCTACCGAGTGCTGTTGGCAAATGGGATGGACTCACCCCTTGTGAGGCAAACTAAGGAGCTACTCTATTGAGAAGTAGCGGCTCCGGTCTCGGAAACTGACATACGGCCGGGAGAGCCGTGTGCTGACTATATGCCCCTCCATATCCGCATCCAGTGATGATGCCTATGAGCTGAGGATGACATGGTGGCTGGTCAGTACCTTTGGGCCTTCATGGCGTGTCAGGGAGGAGTTTAGTTTAGTTATTGTAAATGTAGTGTTTGTGACATTTTCGAAGGTTTCGGAGAAACACATGAGCTATTCGTTTATATGGGACTGTCCAAAAGATGGTGTGTGGTGGTCTGTTTGTTAGAAAGGTATGATTTGAGGTAAATGGAAATGCCGTGTGGCTAGGGCCTCCCTCCGGGTAGACCGTTCGCCTGGTGCAAGTCTTTCGAGTTGACGCCACTTCGGCGACTTGCGTGTCGATGGGGATGAAATGATGATGAAAGACACACAACACCCAGTCATCACGAGGCAGAGAAAATCCCGGGCCCCGCCGGCAATCGAACCCGGGACCCCGTGCGCGGGAAGCGAGAACGCTACCGCAAGACCGCTACCAAGATTTGAGGTATGAAGGCTTCCTACGAAAAGTATTTTATTACTTTCTTATATTTTTGTTTCAGATCTCCTATTTGGTTTGCTGCTCATGGGGCAGAAGCAGACTATAAAACTGTTACAGACTGGCGTTCGTTTTGCCTGGAAGTTTATTTGCATTTTGTTATGAGAAGGAACAGAATTGGTCGGCCGGTGGTTTTATAGAAATTGACGAACTGCAATTTCCGAGAGAGAAGTTACCTCCTGAGTCAATAGTCCAGCGTAATGTCACAATATGGACTGGTTTAGCTGGAGGTCTAGGTTAGCAAAGAAAGTGACGATTTGCATGTGAGTTGGCAAAGCATAATATAGTCGAAAAGGTACCTGTGGTGACACACTGATCTGTAGCGTAACCTGAGGTCTAAGTTAGGTTGGAACGCAACAATTAGATTTGTTGGTTTTGCCAACTAAAAACCAGACAGCGGAAAAGATTTCTTTGGTGATACATCTGATCTATACCTTACCCAGAGGTCTAGGTCAGGTTGGAATTCGCGAAGCCAATGAATCTGACAGTGGAAAAAATTTCGGTGGGGACCCACTGATCTGTAACGTAGACCGAGGTCTAGGTTATGTTGGAATGCAACAGTTTGGTTCTGAGTTTAGGAAGCCACCGAATCTGAGAGAAAAAAAAATTCTGTGGTGACACACTGATCTGTAGCGTAACTCGAGGTCTAGATCAGGTTGGAATGCAACAGTTTCGTTGTGAGGTGGCGAACCCAACGAATCGTTCAATGGACAAAGAGTTTGTGATGACGCACTGATCTGCATTGGAGCCTGAGGTGTAGTTTAGGTTGGAATGCAGCAGTTTAATTGTGAATTGGCGAAGCCAACGAATGAGACGTCATCACAGAAAGCTTTTCTGCTGTCAGTTTAGTTCAACAGTTTTCTCGTTAAAGCCAAGACAACTATATGTGGTAGGAGTAGTGTGTTAGGTGTAATGCGAAAATTTCGTTGAGGTGTCGAAGGAAACGAATGCCGTTTGGTTATCTGCATCGTATGTCGTGATATATTATGCTCTTCGCAATATCCGACTTGTATTTAAGACTTTGTCAAATATTTTAACTATGAGGTTCATTAAGAATTATTTAATAGAAAACTGCAGCTAATATTATTTACGAATGACTACTATTGTCACTGGCTGATAACAGAGTAACGATTTAACTTTATCACTTCGTTCGTTGTGATGCTTGTTTGGCTTATTTCTGAATATGATTCGATTCACGAGTAATTATTTATTATAAATATTTCGCGGTTTCTGAGTATAATATGAGCGACGGTTATTCGGGAAGCAAATATTATTTCCGAGAGTCATGGGAGTGATTATCAACAGTAGCAGACTTTGGAAAAGCAGCCTGTAAGTGTATTTCTAGTTTACTTTTCTTGAATGATAGTTATAGCTCTTTCGTTTAGTAGCATGTTGTTTTCTGTTACATGGGCTGTATTTTCAGGAAATTAATGTGTATTTTTCATTTTGATAGTTTCTGGCGTTTTTAACAGATAGCGGCAGTTACAGTTCTTGGTTATGATTCGATTTAGTGGCTAACAGTTCACCTACAGTATTTGTAAATTCATAATGAAATGGTCTCACTTCTTTCCACTTCAAATTTTATGATCTGACGTCCGTTATAGCGATACAGTGTGTTTTTACGATGGGACCTACTCGATTCCTTTTTCGCTCTAAAAATTATTTCTTTCACTAGAATATTCGCAGTCCTAAGTGTTTATTTGCGACGTTGTAACTTTTTTTTTTTAACTCGCTGTTTTTATCGCGTTGAAGAAATCCACATTTATGTGACGTCACAATGAACATAATATTTACGATGTTTGTTCCATGTTTTTTACGTCACTCGCCAAAGCCAATTACTCGTATGGAGGACTCCTCTCTATCCAACTGCTGTAACTACGAAACTTTAAACAGCTGCATCTAAGCTACAAATTTTGCTAAGCTGAAAAGCAGTTCAATAAAAGAACCTTGGCCTACATTACAACCCTATATTTCATCGCAGCCTCCACTACAAAGTAGTAATTAATGTCGAATGCGTGTTGCTGAATATTCGAGGAAACCACGACGAACTTCTGTCGATCAGTTTCAGTTCCAGCGCTCCGAACAGTTTCCTCGATCCTCGTCTCTCATTGGTTAGGCCGGTATTACACTATCAAATTTCTTTGTCCAATATCTTTGTCAAAGATATTTGATGGTGTAATAGGGAACTTTGACAAATGTTGTCCAATATTTGATCAAATCTAGGGCCTCGCCGTAGATTTGATCAAAGAAATCGCTTGTCTTCTGTTCACTGCTATGCGATATGTTAACACGCGGAGCACTAGCATCACTGCAGCGTTCTGTCATCTTTAGTATCTGTGAACATGGCAGCAAAGTACAGTTGGTGTGTGGCGTCTACCACAAAATTAATAGAAATTTATGAAGCGGATGAGGCGCTTTACAATGTGAGGCACCCTGATTATAAAAATAGATTAATAAGATTGGAGAGTTACAAAAGTATTGTGGAGATTATTAGCCGTGACATACGGCCTGGATGTACGGCTGAGGACATGAAGATTAGTGGTCTCCGCACAAGTTAGTCGTACGAGAAAGCAAAAGTACGTATTGACATATTCATTTATTGTTATTTATGCAAGTAAAGTTTACATGCCATACAAATGATTAGCATTCATTTGTTCACTGCAGCGACTTGAAGCATACAATAATGTTTACGTAACCTATAAGTAGTTTACATTATTTTTATTACTAATATTGCAGATGCATAAAAGCAAAAGTGGAGCCAATGCACAGGCGGCGTATGCTCCACAAGGGTACTGGTTCCACATGCGGAAATTTCTGGACCAGGCAACAGAGGCGGACGAGAGTGTTTGCAACATAGAAAGCACAGAAAGTGAAAGTGAAGGTTCCACACCAACGTTCGAAGAAATGTTTGAGGTATGCACATTTGTTTAGATTTTACATAACTAAATGTGATTATGTTGCCAGGGCACTTTTCCAGCGCCATTGTAAAATGTCTTGAAGTATTCTCTAACTGGTCTCCTGTGTACTGGACGTCCAGAAGCAGCTTGGCAAGGTATTGGTTCCATTCGCTATAGGTCCTCAGTGCTTTGCACTTATCTTGAGACACAGTCTCCTACTACGGCAGACACTGTTTCCTGACGAGTGTACAAGTGTTTTCTTCTCTCAGTTAACAAGTTGTGCAATGTGCAGGCAGCCAGTGTAATTGTGGTAACTTTTTCCGGAGGCAGATTAATGGTAGTAAGAAAAATCCTGAAACGATTTGCAAGCATACCAAAGCTGCTCTCCACTAATCTTCTTCCTCGTGACAGTCTGTAATTGAAAACCTTTTCTTCTTTTGTGATTCCTTTTAAGGGGTATGGCTCCATAATGTTATAACTCAAGAGGAAATGTGTCATCTGCCAGTACTACCATTGGAGTTGTAATGTTTGTGTTCCCAAGCTTCCTGCCTTCAGGAATGTTGAGAATAGATCGGTCAGTTTGCTTTTTGAAAACACTCCAGCATCACCGACACGCCCATTAGTTCCTACATCAACATACAAAAATTTGTAGGAAGCATCTACCGTGCCAAATAAAATGATACTGTTGAAGGATTTGTAACTGCAAAAGTGAGATCCACTAGCTTGTGGACATTTAATATGAATGTGCTTTCCGTCCATTGCTCCTATAGTGTTATAACAGTTCCACTTCTTCTTGAAATCCTATTTGCTCCCACTCTCCTCTGCTTGTGGGTACCTGTAAATACATAAGATTTATGTATGTGCAAGGAAGTACGTAACTAATAGCTTTTATCTCTTATTTTTTAGCATGAGATGCAAGAGCCTGTCGCATGTAGCGAGGCACAGCCCCAGCCCCTGCGTCAAGAGCGGCCTCCCACTTAAAGGAGGGAAGTCACACCAGACGTGGCAACAGATGTGATGGTGGAGGCCAGCAGGACACTTAAGGCTATGGCTGATGCTGCCAGAACCATGCCTGTCCAAGAAGACCGCTACAGTACCCTTGGCGCCCACATCACAGCAGATCTGCATGGAATGGAAAAAGTGGGTGGCAAGGAATTCACCACTGCCACAATGCACTGTCTGGAGCGGAATTTAATGGACAGGTGGGATTTGCTGCATGTGACAACCCAAGCACAACCGTCTGCCTCTGGGTATATCCAGGTTGCCTTGCAGCAGGCTGGAATAGAGGAAGAAGACTCGATTTTATATGTATATAATTTTTGTATCTCTCTAATCTTCATAATCTATTTTTATAATCAGGGTGCCTCACATTGTAAAGCGCCTCATCCGCCTCATACATCTCTATTAATTTTGTGGTTTCACACATCAATTGAAATTTGCTATGTGAATAAAATAAAATAACAATTTATCTTAATGGACAGAAACTGTATTGAACATTTATTTACCTTCAGACAATGGTCCTTTGGTGCTTTATAAATGGCTTCACATGTTTCAGGTATTATTTTACTTAATGTGCACTGTGGAATCCGAGTGCTGTACTGTAAGCTAGAGTAACTAGCAAGGAATCGAAGTGTTACAGTGAGCCTGTCTTCTGCAGATATAGCAGTTCTTAGGTGAGTATTGTGTTTTGAGACATGAGGAATCACTTCACTGAGCACATACTGAAAAGTATGCTCATCCATTCGCAAGTAATTGATGTACGACTTGACGTCTTCCACTATTAGCTCACATAACAAGTTTTGTTGAATGCTTTTTTGGTCTCATCGTGAAACCCATGGCTTCACCCAGGTACGTTTCCTTTTTTTCCCCCGCTTCTGTATCACATGTGCATACACGGCAATTGTGGTACAAGCAGCTGCTGCGGTAAATAACAATTTGTTTTTGTCAGACGTCTTGAACTTTGACGTAGCGCTAGACGGGGTATTACATTGTCATCAAAGATCTTTGTCAAATATATTTGACGGAATATTGGATCACATCTTTGATCAAATCTTTGACGAAGAAATTTGATAGTGTAATACCGGCCTTATCTTAACCTACTTCCCATTGGCTACAAGAAACTGTCACATCGCCAATATATGTACTTGAAAAGAAGGAAGTGGTTGACACTAATCCTGATATGAACTGAAAAACTCGCATGTTAGATGTTGTTTCTGCCTGGCAGCTTTTGTGCTTTTAGAGGGCCCTCATACGCATCAGTTAGTTGAGCGATCGATTCGATTGTCCACTCCGTTTCGCCAACGTCACCTGGGCGTTCGTTTCGCCGTACAAATTATGCCTTGTGCAGCACTGTCGTGCCAACCGTCCGACAAAAGCTCGTCGTCAGTCACTCCAAAACACTAGTACAATGAGATTCTCTCGAAAACGTACACGTTATTGATGGTAAATGTCACATAATGCGTGAGCGGCGCGTTTAAATATTTTAGGAGGCTTATGACACAGAACAAAGATAAAGGTATCCCATATTATTCGTCCCAGTAGAGGGCGAAGATAACATACGTGACAATTCTGGTTCGAGTCCTGGTGATAGTAAGACTTTTCAAATTCACCTTCACGTCTCTGAGACCTTCTGGGTATTGTTATAATCAATAAATTTACAAAATAAACATGAAACACAGAAAATGCGAGTGGATATTGAAAACACATTGATTATCTGGTAAAAACAAACTACCACTCGTCGTCAGAAGAAAATATATATAAAAGACACGCACACGTAAGAAAGAATCAAAAGGTTACTTTGTCTCATTGTCAGCCGCCTATAACGTATAAAAGAAAATTTACAAGCTAGTTATTTTAAGAGACATCCCTTCCAAACAAGAACACCTTCAAAGAAACAATATACATGCAGACAAAATATATTCTGGTACTGGTATAGACATACTCTTGCCGGTGTTTTTTTCCGTTGTTTCAGTTACTTTCAACAGCAAAGGAAGAAGTTTACATTTCAGGCAGTGAATTGTAATTTTTCGCACAAGTTAGAAGGTACTTCACATGACTGGCACAGTTATTTATCTAAGAGGGAGCTTCTTAAATGCTTTTCGTTCCACATACCGCTCCATGAACCATTGACCTTGCCATTGGTGGGGTGACTTGCGTGCCTCAGCGATGCAGATAGCCGTACCATAGGTGCAACCATATCGGAGGGGTATCTGTTGAGAGGCCAGACAAGCGTGTGGTTCCTGAAGAGGGGCAGCAGCCTTTTCAGCAGTTGCAGGAACAACAGTCTGGATGATTGACTGATCTGGCCTTGTAACATGAATCAAAACAGCCTCGCTCTGCTGGTACCGCAAACGACTGAAAGTGAGGGGAAACTACAGCCATAATTTTTCCCGAGGACATGCAGCTCTATTGTATGGTTAAATGATGATGGCATCTTCTCGGGTAAAATATTCCGGAGGTAAAATATTCCTCTATTCAAATCTCTAGGCTGGTCTACTCACGACGATGCTGTCATCAGGAAAACCAAAACTGGCGTTCTATGTAACAGAGTGAGGAATGTTAGTTCCCTTAATCAGGCAGGGAGGTTCGAAAATTGAAAAGGAAAATGGATAGGTTGAAGTTAGATATAGGGGGAATTAGTGAAGATCGGTAACAGGAGGAACAGGATTTCTGCTCTGGCGAACTCAGGGTTATATATGTAAGACTGAATAGGGGTAATGCAGGAATAGGTTCAATAGTGAATAAGAAAATAGGAATAGGGTTAGGCTACTGTGAACAGCTTAGTGAACACATCATTGTAGCCAAGATTGACTGTGGTGGGTATCGGTTTTGTGTCTTACAAGTTTATATGCCAACAAGCTCCACAGATGATGCAGAATTTGAAGAAATGTATAATCAGATGAAAGAAATTATTCAGGTAGTTAAGGGAGACGAAAATTTAATTTTGATGCAGGACTAGAATTCAGTAGTAGGAAAAGGAAGATAAGGAAAAATAGTAAGTGAATGTGGACTGGCAGGAAGGAATGAAAAAGGAAACCACCTGGTAGAGCATAATTTAATGATCACTAATAGATGGTTTAAAAATTGTGAAAGAAGACTGTATAGTTGTGTCTCCAGGTCTCTTCCATGTACACAATCAATCTGAAACCTTTACATAAGATAGAGATTTTGGAATCAGATTTTAATTTGTAAAACATTTTCGAGTGGAAGATGTGGAATCTGGCCATAATTTATTGGCTTTGAATTGTAGATTGAACTAAAGAAATTGCAAAAGAGTATGCAGTTGGAAACATTAGGGAATGATTGACGTGGACAGGGGAAAGGAATACAGTGGAAAATGAATGAGTAGCTTTGAGAGATGAAACAGTGGAGGCAGCTGAGGATAAGACAGATAAAACGACAAGGCCTAGTAGAAATCCTTGGGTGACACAGGAGATACTGAAATTAATCGATGAAAGGAGAAAATATAAAAATGCAGTAAATGAAGCAGGCGAGAGGGAATACAATCGTCTAAAAAATGAGACTGACAGGAAGAGCAAAATGACTAAGCAAGAACAGCTAGAGGACAAACGTAAGGAACCAGAGGAAAGATAGCTAATGCCTACAGGAAAACTAAAGAGGCCAATGGAGAAAGAGAAGCACCTGTATGATATCAAGAGCTCAGATGGCAACCGGTCACAAGCAAAGAAGGGAAAGTTGAAATGTGGAAGGAGTATATAAAGGGTCTATACAAGAGAGGTGAACTTACAACCAATGTAATAGAAATGGAAGACGACACAGAGAAAGATGAGAGAGGAGACATGATACTGTGAGAAGAATTTGATAGAAAGACGTCTACGCCTGAAGCCTTGTTTTCACTTACAACATTCTACCAGGACTGCTGATAGCCTTGGGAGAGCCAGCCATGACAAAAGTCTTCCATCTGGTGCAAGATGTATGAGACAGGCGAAATACCCTCAGACTTCCAGAAGAATATAATAATTCCAATTCCAAAGAAAGCAGTTGCTGATAGGTGCGAATACTACTGAAATATTACTTTAATACATCACAACTGCAAAATAATAACACGAATTCCTTACAGAAAAATGGAAAAACTAATAGAAGCCAACCTCGGGGAAGAACAATTTGGATTCCGGCAAAATGTGGGAACACTTGATTCCGGCAAAATGTGGGAACACTTGAGTACTCTACAACTTACCTTAGAAGATGAGTTACGGAAAAGCAAATCTGCGTTTATAGCGTGTGTAGATTTAGAGAAAGCTTTTGACAATGTTAACTGGAATACTCTCCTTCAAATTCTGAAGAAGTGGAAGTTGTAACTAGCTTTTCACTCCCTGTATCTTACTGCTACAAGAGGACAGGCTACAACATTGAGAAGGGAGTGAGACAATGTTATTCAGTTTGTGCGTTGAGCAAACAGGAAAGGAAAGGAAAGAAAAAATTGGAGGAGAAATTAAAGTTCAGGGAGAAGAAATAAGAACTTTGAGGTTTGCCAATGACACTGCTGTCTCTGACAGAATTACAAAGGACTTAGAAGCGCAGTTGAATGAAATGGACAGTACCTTGAAAGGAGGATATAAGATGAACATCAACGAAAGCAAAACAAGGATAATGGAATGTAGTGGAATTAAATCAGATGATGCAGAGTGAATTGGATTGGGAAATGAGACACTTAGAGTAAAGGCGAGTTTTGTTATTTGGGCAACAGAATAACTGATGATGGCCGAAGCAGAGAGGATATAAAATGTAAACTGGCAATGGCAAGAAAAGCGTTCATTAAGAAGAGAAATTTGTTAAGATCGAATATAGATTTAAGTTTAGACAAGAAGAGAATAGAAGCTTTTGAAACATGGTGCTACAGAAGAATGATGTAGATTAGATGTGCAGATCAGGTAACTAACGAGTAGTACTGAATAGAATTGAGGAGAAAAGAAATTTGTGGCACAACCTGACAAAAAGATGGGATTGGTTGACAGGATACATTCTGAGACGTCAAGGGATCACCAATTTAGTAATGGAGGCGAGTGTGTGGTTAAAAATCGTATAGGGAGACTAACAGTTGAATACTCAAGCAGATTCAGGAAGATGTAAGGTTAAAAATCGTAGAGGGAGACCAAGAAATGAATACTTAAACTCCAAGAAACTACTGCAACTTACAACCTCCTGAATTTGCTTAAGAGGCTTGCCAACTGCCTGACAGAACAGCATTTAGTCTCGTGCACAGTGTCAAAAGTCGAACTTCTAACATACATGGTATGGCGTGAGGAGGGCGTTACTTCAAGGATGGAGTTTATGTAGAAATATAAAGACTGCAGATGTTTGTGGAACATATTGTGCGAGGCTTATAGCAATACAAATGCAAGAAATGAAGGACTTTTTTCATTTTTTTAACTAATTTACATGTTTGTATTTCTCTTTCATGGTTTTATTTCCAATACTTATCTGAAATGAAATCTAAAAACCGAAATGTTCAATGGAAGTTAATTCAGAAAATACTCTTAGTTTCGACGTTGCAAGTGCTGAAAAGGCCCAGCAAATATTGAAGCCCTCTGCTACGAGGAGCAAAGTGTGGAATTTTTTTTTCGTTAAAGAAGTTGTTAAATGCTTCATTTATTATGTATCTGTTGTTGTATTTATTAGATCACCATCATGTGTAGTATTTCTTTCAGGAATTCGAATTCAATTTCTTAATTTTACAAGTTGTCTTCAAAATTACATGCATAAATAAATTGATAACGTTTACATGAATTTCTTTTATTTTATTTATTTGCTTTACCACATTTCCTCAGTGAACTATAAACCACGGTGGAAGTTTCAGGCATCATTGTAGGTAATAACTGTGGGAATACAACACTATTGAATTTGAGGTCATCTTAACCTCTGTATGTTGCTGTTACCTACATTACGATTTTTGGCCACTGAAAGCCTCTCGCATGCCTGTATTCTTTTTCGTTAAGAATGGTTTGACGGAGTTCAGCAGCTCCGAAATGCATGATTCATTCATTCTTAGATATTTACTAAAACCATCGGTTCCCAGCTGCTTAAGTAACAGACTATGCGTGAATTTCTTTCCTTGCATTAGGCAGTTCTTTGCCCACAGCTTTCTCTCGGCTTTTTTTTTTTTTTTTGACCTTGTTACCTCTAAAATTACAAAGGCAAACCCCAAAACCAAGCGGGATCTCGTAGGATATAAAACTCAGTGAACAGCGCAGCGCTGTTGTGATTTGTTTGAGTGCAATCGATTGGGACCTGTGTAGACTGCGTCGATCGCTCCGGACGTGTGTACAACGTCACGAAATTGGTCAATCGGTCGGCCGGCAAAATTTGCGCCCATCTAGGATCCCTTAACAATATGCCTCATGTGACAACGTACGCCACTTCATTTGACTTCCTCCTGCAGCAGAAACCATCCACAGAAAACTTCACAAGGTCTGCTTCAGTAATTTAACAGTGTGTTACACGTATTATTTTCCGACTGTATCAAGGATATGGCAGGCCAGTTGTATTAAGATATGGTTATCGAAACTAAGAGACCCATGGATATCACGCCAAAAATTCCTTCTCGTGACATGGCTTTCTACATAAATAAGGAACAAATACACTCTGTGCCACTCTTATATGCAAAATAGGAGTTTAAATTTTATATCATTTTATTTATTTGTTCGTGTTCTGTTGATCCAATGTACAAGAGAATTACATGGACAAGGAACATGAAGACAATACTTTCAGATCCCAAAAGATACAAATTGTGATTTGTACAGGAAGAAAATACGCTAATAATTACAAGCTTAGGCATCTCCAAAAGTGAACAGAGGTATAAAACAATCACATAATAAATTTCAATTATTATACATTACAAGTTAAAAGGTAGAGAGAATTTAAGTACATCATCAACCTGAGAAAAAATTTCAATGCTAACATAGGTTGTGATTACCAATTGGTAACAGCAAATGTTGCAAGTACAATGTGTCATATCTAAATTATGATGAAGATATGTTTACATTAAAGATTTCGTTAAAAGAGTAAAAAAGTTTTCCACAAGATAATCTTTAATTTACTTTTAAACTGTGTCATTACATTGCTAAGATTTTTTTATGTTTGAGCAGTTTACATCTTTTGTAGTTGACTCAAGTTTTTTCTGTCGACATGCAAGTCATGTTTTGACCTTGTCTTGTAGTCATGAAAGCACTATTGATTTTGTTCATGGTAGGTTTTTAATTAAAAAGCATATAAGAGATGGGATGTAATGTAAGGTCATTGATAATATTTTATGTATTTTAAAGTGTTTTCTGCAGGAACGATTTCTGATAACTCTGTGACTCAGAAAAGAGCAGTCAGAATTCTAAGCAAATACTTTATTTGCCATTGGTTGGTTACCCCAAGATATTACGCTATATGGCAAAAATGAATGAAAATAGCCAAATAAGTAGCCTTAACAGTGTCAGTATTAGCAGTTGCTGCTACAATATGTAAAGCATAACTTGCTGAACTAAAAGTCCAGAATATGGCAAGACCAATATAGTTTCTTGTCGATGTGAAGGCCTAAAAATTTTGAAGAACGAACTTGCAGTATATAATGATCACTATGGTTTAGACACATATCCTCCTGAACTTTCTGAGACCCATGGAAATGAACCCAGCTTTTTTTTGAATTTAAAACCATGCCATTTTAACTGAACCACCTATGGAGATCATGGAACACAAAGTTGGCAGACGTTGTAATGTCACTGTCAGGTGTGCTTTCAACTAAAAGGGATGTATTGTCAGCAAAGAGAGTAAATTTGCTAGTAGCTTTTGTACAAAGTGGAATAAAAATAAGAAAGAGCTAAGGGCTCAGCACAGACCCTTGTGGCATTCCTGTACTTACTGTTCCAAACGACTTTAAGCTATTTAGCCATTTCAGTGATTCAGTGATACCCTCTCATTTCCTTCGGTCAGGTACAATACAAGCCACATTTCGGTTGTGTCATTGGCAAACCTCAGAGACAGCAAAGTTTTTACTTTTTTTTCTTGAACTTGAATTTCTTCTCCAAATTTTTCTTTGTACACTGTGCAAGCAATATAGGAAATCCGACTGGATAGGCTAGAGCCCTGTCTCACTCTGTTATCAAACACTGCTTCCCTTATAACTGCTGTCTGATTTCTATACAAGTTTTAAACAGCCTTTTGCAGCCTGTGTTTTACCCCTGCTGTCTTCAGAATTTCAAAGAGTCAGCACTGTCAAAAGTTTTCTCTAAGTCTACAAATGCTGTAAACGTAGATTTGTTTTTCCTTAACTTTTCTTCTAAGAAGGTGGACCGTCGGAAAATATCTGTAAACGAATGTTACTTTCACAGCATAAAATAAAAATAAACAAGCTGTCTCTTTGTCCACGGAGTCTGCAGTTTCTTTTGGCTCATGAATGTCATTGAGAAACTGCAGGAGTGGCGAACCAAACTAAGTAGATTTGGATAGTGTCCGCTCAAATGCTCCGTCTATCTTTCGCTAGTTTCCACTTTTCGCTTCTCCCTTCAACACTGGACAATAAGCGAACGCGTTTTTTTTTTTTTTTTTTTTTTTTTTTTTTTTTTTTTGGGTGAGACTGTGCAAAAAATCGACGCTACTTTTGAAACTAGCCAGTGAGTTTTGTTTGTTGTTAGTGTTCTTGTACTTCTTACTGCTAACACTTCAGAGGTACTCCTCTGTCTGATACAGCGATACCAATCCCACGGTTTGCAGTCTCGCCCACGCGACTATTTCCGAAAAAAATTAAAGTGCTGCGAACGAAAAAGCAACACAATGTATTAATAGGGGATGTCAGACTGATTCCTTTCTTTTTTTCTATTTCCAGTAGGCTTCTGACACCGTATTTGATAAGAACCTTCTAACCAAACTGCGTTCCTATGGACTGTCGGACTAGTTGTGTGACTGGACTCGTTACTTCATGTCAGGAAGCTCACAGTCCGTAGTGACTGACAGAAGGCCATCGAGTAAAACAGAAATAACACCTGACGTTCGCTAAGGAAGTATTACAGGCCCTCTGCCGTTCCTGACCTACAAAAGGATTTAGGAGAAAATCTGAATAGCACTCAAATTGTCTGCGGATGAAGCTGTCATATACCGTCTTATAAAGTCAGCAGGTCATCAAAACGAAATGCAAAACGATTTAGACAAGGTATCTGTGTGTTGCGAAAAGTGGCAATTGACTCCATATAATGAAAAGTGTAAAGTCATCCACACCAGTACCAAAAGGTATACGATAAATTTCAGTTCCACGATAAATCATGCATGTTGGAGAGTGGAACAGTAGAGGAATAGCTTGAAGGTGGTTCGATGAAGCCTCTGCCAGGCACTTAATAGTGAATTACAGAGTAATCATGTAAACGTAGACGTAAATGTAGATAAAAGTTCGCTTACATTTGCCACTGAGGCACGCAAGTTTCAACATCGCAGGAGCCACTCTTCGAGGTACAATGCCTCGCAGATCGCTCGAATAAAAAACTGTGCCCAGTAGTTGGAAGAAAGCACAGGTCACACTTGTTTACGAGAAGGATAGTAGAAGTGATCCACGAAACTACCGTCCAGTATTCTTGACATCTGTTTGTTGTAGAACATATTCTGAGCTGAAACATAATGAGATACCTCGAACAGAATGACTTCCTCCATACCAACCAGCATGGATTCCGAGAACATCAATCATGTGAAACCAACTAGGCACTCAGGTACATGTAGTATTTCTTGATTTCCAGAGAGAATTTGACTCGAAATCACTTCTCTGTTTATTGTCAAAGGTACGGTCATACGAGTTATCAGACGAAATTTGCCACTGGATTGAGGATTTCTCGGTAGGAAGGACACAACGTGTTACCTGAGATGACGGAAATGTAGAAGTAACATCTGGTGTAACCCAGGGAAGTGTGCGGGGTCCCTTGCCATTCAAGTTTTATGCCACTGATCTTGCAGACAATATTAATAGTAAACTTAAATTTTCCAAAGATGATTCAGTTATCTACAACGAAATACAGTCTGTGAAAAGATCTATACTGAAGTGCCAGAGAAAGTATAATAGCCAAGTGTATGCAAACACAATTATACATAAGCAGGCAGAATAAGGCGCTGCGGTCAGCAACGTCTAAATAAGACAAGTGTCTGGCGCAGTTGTTAGATCGATCGGTTATGGCTGCTATAATGGCAGGTTATCAAGATCTAAGTGAGTTTGAACGTGGTGTTATAGTCGGCGCACGAGTGATGGGACACAGCACGTCCGAGGTAGCGATGAAGTGGAGATTTACCCGTATCACCATTTCACGAGTGTACCGTGAATATCGGGAATCGCGTAAAATATCAAATCTTCGACATTGCTGCCGTTGGAAAAAGATCCTGCAAGAATGGGACCAACGACGACTGAAGAGAATCATTCAACGTTACAGAATTGCAACCCTTCCGCAAATTGCTGCAGATTTCAATACTGGGCTATCAACAAGTGTCAGCGTGACAACCATTGAAAGAAATATCATCGATATGGGCTTCCGCAGTCAAAAGCCCATTTGTGTACTCTTGATGGACTGCACGACATAAAGCTTTATGCCTCGCCTGCGCCCGTCAATATCGACATTGGATTGTTGCTGACAGAAAACATGTCACCTGGTCCAATGAGTCTCTTTTCAAATTGTATCGAACGGATGGACATATATGGGTACGGAGACTGCCTCATGAATCAGTGGACCATGCATGTCAGCAGGGGACTGTTCACGCTGGTGGAGGCTCTGTAAGAGTGTGGGGCATGTGCAGTTGGAGTGATATAAGACCCCTGGTACGTCTAGATGTGACTGTGACAGATGGCACGTACATAAGCATCTTGTCTGATCACTTGCGTCAATTCACGTCCATTGTGCGTGCCAATGGACTCGGGGCAATTCCAACAGGACAATGCGATCACAGATCCAGAATTGCTACAGAGTGGCTCCATGAACACTCTTCTGAGTTTAAACACTTCTGATGGCCACCAAACTCCCCAGACATGAACATTATTGAGGAACTGGGATGCTTACAACGTGCTGTTCGGAAGAGATGTCCACCACCTCGTACTCTTATGTAGCAAAAGATCTGGCAGAGAACCCAAGAAAATTATGGTCCTATGTAAAATCGCTAAGCGGGTGTAAGGTTTCCATTCAGTCTCTTGTTGACCAGTCTGGTGCGGCAGTTAAAAATAGCAAAACAGAAGCTGAAGTTTTAAATTTCTCTTTCAAGTAATCGTTCACACAGGAGAATCATACAAACATAGTGTCATTTGGCCATGGGACAGACTCCTGTATGGACGACATAGTAGTAAGCATACCTAAAAAACTAAAACTAAAGTTTGCTCGAACAAGCCATGAAGGCCTAATGCTACCGACCGACCACTGTGTCATCCTCAGCCCACAGACGTCATTGGATGCGGATATGAGTGGGGGGGGGGGGCATGTGGTGAGCTCACCGCTCTCCCAGCTGTATGTCAATTATGGGCCAGAGCCGCTACTTCTCAATCATGTAGCTCCTTAGTTTGACTCACAAGGGCTGAGTGCACCCCATTTGCCAATAGCACTCAGTGGACTGGATGGTCACCCATCCAGGTGCTAGCCCAGCCCACTAAGCATACCTGGCGGAGAAAAACAACTGACAGATTTGAAAGTAAATAAATCCTCAGGTCAACATGGAATCCCAGTTCGATTTTACGGCATTGACTCCTTATCTACCTTGAATTTATCGTGAATCTCTTGCGCAGCACAAAGTCCCAAGCTGCTGGAAAAAAGCGCAGGCGACTCCAGTATATAAGAAAGGTAAAAGGATGGACCCACAAAATTACAGACCAGTATCCCCAACTTCTTTTTGCTGCAGAATCCTTGAACACATTCTCAGCTCGAATATAATAAACTTTCTTGATACTGAGAAGCTTATGTGCACGAATCAGCACGGTTTTATAAAGCATCACTGCTGAAAAACTCAGCTTGCCCTTTTCTCACATGATATACTAGAAACTATGGCTGAAGGACAATAGGCAGATTCCATATTTCTAGATTTCTAGAAGGCGTTTGGCTTGGCGCCCCATTGCATGATGTTAATGGAGGTACAAGCATGTGGAATAAGTTCACAGATACGTGAGTGGCTCGAAGAATTCTTAAATAATAGAAACCAGAATGTTGTCCTCAACGGCGAGTGTTCACCAGAGACAAGGGTATCATCAGGAGTGCCCCAGGGGAAAGTTTTCTATATACATAAGTAATTTGGTGGACAGTGTGGGCAGCAATCTACTGTTGTTTGCTGATGATGTCATGGTGTACGGTAAGGTGTCGAAGTTGACTGACTGTAGAAAGATACGAGACGACTTAGAATTTCCAGTTGGTGTGATGAATGCCAGCTAGCCCTCAATGTGGAAAAGTGTAAGTTAATGCAGATGAATAGGAAGATCAAACCTGTAATGTTAGGATATAGTACTACTAGTGACCTGCTTGGATAAATAAAAAATGAAAATAAAACCGTCAAGTCGTTTAAATGTCTGGGCGTAGGGTTGCAAAGTGCTATGAGGTGGAACGAGCATCTGAGAGCTGTCGTAGGGGAGGCGAATGGTCGATTCTGGTTTAGTGTGAGAATTTTAGGAAAGGTTCACCTGTAGAGACCGCATATAGGACGCTGGTGCGACCTGTTCTTGAGTAGTGCTCGAGTGTTTGGGATCCGTACAAGGTCGGATTGAAGGAAGACGTCGGAGAAATTCAGAGGCGGGCTACTAGATTTGGTACCAGTAGGTTCGAACAGCACAAAAGTGCTACGAAGATTCTTCGGGAACTCAAATGGGGCTCCCTGGAGGGAAGGCAACGTACTTTTCGACAAATGCTACTGACAAAATTTAGAAAACCGGCATTGGAAGCTGACAGCCGAACGAGTCTACTGCCACCTGTAAAATTGCACGTAAGGGCCACGAAGATAAGAATCGAGAAATTAGGGCTCATACGGAGGGGTACAGACAGTCGTTCTTCCGTCGCTCTATTTGCGACTGGAACAGGAAACGAAATGACAAGCACTGGTACAGGACACCCTCCACCAGGCGCCGCATGGTGGCTTCTGGAGTATCGATGTAGATGTAGATGTAGATGTAGAAGCTATACTCATATTCAGTCATACCTTGATAAAATTTGCTTTAAGCGTTCAGAAGTGTAAAACTGTCAACGTCACAAAACGAAAAACATAATATTCTATGAACATATCAGCGAGTCACAGTTGGGATTTGTGAACTCAAAGAAATACCTGCGTGTAACACTGCATAGGTATATGAAGTGGATTGATCACATAGCGGTCGCAGGTTCGAATCCTGCCTCAGGCATGGATGCGTGTGATGTCCTTAGAACTGCTTAAACCTAACTAACCTAAGTTATAGGGTAGATTAGATGGGTAGATCACATAACTAATGAGGAGACATCGAATAGAATTGGGGAGAAGAGGACTTTGTGGCACAACCTGACTAGAAGAAGGGATCGGTTGGTAGACATGTTCTGAGGCATCAAGGGATCACCAATTTAGTACTGGAGGGCAGCGTGGAGAGTAAAAATCGTAGAGGGAGACCAAGAGATGAATACACTAAGCAGATTCAGAAGGATGTAGGCTGCAGTAGGTACTGGGAGATGAAAAAGCTTGCACATGATAGAGTAGCATGGAGAGCTGCATCAAAGCAGTCTCAGGGCTGAAGACCACAACAACAACAAGTTCTAGGGGACTGATGACCTCAGAACTTCAGTCCCATAGTGCTCAGAGCCATTTAAACCATTTGATCACATAGATGCTTAACTTCCACTTAATTGTAGAATACTAGGAAAATGCAATTGGTTGTCAAAGGTGATTGTAAATAACTAGTGCGACCCATCCTAGCATATTGCTGAAGTATGTGGGATCTGTACAGAGTAGGACTGACAGGGGATAGCCGGCCAGAGTGGCCGAGCGGTTAAAGGCGCTACAGTCTGGAACCGCACGACCGCTACGGTCGCAGGTTCGAATCCTGCCTCGGGCATGGATGTTTGTGATGTCCTTAGGTTAGTTAGGTTTAACTAGTTCTAAGTTCTAGGGGACTAATGACCTCAGCAGTTGAGTCCCATAGTGCTCAGAGCCATTTGAACCATTTTTGAACAGGCGACGCTGCAATACGCTAACAGAAGGACAGGAGCCTTTCCTCACCTGCCAACACAGAAGTGTTTAGAGAATGTGCCTTAAGCCCTGAATGAATGTAGTCTAGAGCACATAAGTACCCAGCCATTCGTGTAGTAAAACATTCTCGTCTCCATATCACAGCCTCCACCACGAACCTGTGACACCCAGAGCAATGGAATGCAGTATGGGGTCCGCTGTTTGATCACGGGATGGGGCAGCCTGCTCTCAGTCACGAGAGAGCCGCCAGTGGAGTTGAGCGACACCCATTTGCCCATTGAGCTTAGTATTCACCGTGTGGGAGCTGCAGAATGAGATAAGGAGGTTGGAGGAGGTGTTTTTGGGTCTTCGGCAGTTAGTAAGTAGTAACAGAGTGTTTAGGGAGTGGTCAAAAGAACACAGAAAATTTTTCAGTGCATATGATCGATTGCAGGAGCAGATGCATAAAGTGACAGGAATACTGCCAAACGAGTTAAGGAGGGTAAAAAGGGGATGGACAGACGCTGGAGATATAAAACTGAAGAACATATTTGGCACAGCAGACACGAGCAACATAAGCGATCTGAACGAAACAGCAGTTGCCACAAGGGAAGACGGTGGCTGTGGAGTAGCATTCCACACGGATTGTGAGTTAGGAGAGTGGTACGTCGAACAGTACACGCGTGCTTCGGCAGCTTACTAAAGAAGTGATAGATTATTCCACAGCGTCAGCTAACACTTTGAACTGGGATTTAGAGGCAGTTCAATCACAGACTTAAGAACTGGATGCAAGAATAATACTGGAAAGACCGTTACAGTCGCCAGTGGTAATATCTGGTACAAAAGACTGTAGCTGACGAAATTGCAGGAAGCCATTCATCGGGCACTGGCAATTAAGTCTAGTCTCATTGTCACCTCAGCGATACGTGAAGGGATTGGGAAAGGTGCAGTTAACGACAGAGCTGAGCGGCCAGAACTTGCCTTTCTACTACTGTGGAGCAACTGCGGAGCCGGCCGTGGTGGCCGAGCTGTTCTAGGCGCTTCAGTCTGGAACCGCGCGACCGCTACAGTCGCAGGTTCGAATCCTGCCTCGGGCATGGATGTGTGTAATGTCCTTAGAACTACTTAAACCTAACTAACCTAAGTTCTAGAGGACTGATGACCTCAGATGTCAAGTCCCATAGTGCTATAGTGCTCAGAGCCATTTTTTGAGAAACTGCGGAGGTAACAGATAGTGCGCAGTTGTGCGTGTCGGCGAGCGCACTGGTGGCAGACGAGCGCGTGCTGTTTAGGCGTTGCACGATGCACGTCTGTCCAGTGAAGCTAGAGGCAGCTGGGAAGTTGGTGCAGGTGAGAGAGGAAGGGGTATTACAGTGGCAGAAGACGGAGGCTGGCACGTGATGACGACTGGAGGCGAGATTCAGCAATGACAGAGTGGTGTGGTAACCGTACGCCCGACTCGTGATATTCAGATGGGTGGAAGCCTGTGCATCTTACAGTCGTTCAGGTGCGAGGCAGGGGTTGTCTGTCCCAGAATGAGGTGATGGAACAAAAGTGGGTTTGTACTTAGCAGCTAGCAACCATTACTATGTTGTCATATACTATGGGCAAAGAAAGCTCACGGGATGCAAGCCACTCGGAGTTAAGAGGCATTTGGTTATCGATAAACAGAAGCATGTACGATATTATGGGTCCAATATTGAATTTACCAGCTACAATGATAGGACTATCTCTGTTAAGTGTAACCCATCTGCAGCTATACTGACCAGACAAGCCCCCGGAAATAGTGAAAGGAATAGAGTTGGCTCGGAGGTATTGTTCAGGAAAGTAAGGATTCGATTAGGCAATAAGTCGGACGATAGCCACGCAGCAGGGGCATATCGTTGTGGAGCAGTTAATGGGGCATGTGGAACAATATCAGGATGGCAGACGTCGGGTAACAATTACCTGGACTGTCGCAATTCCTGGTGCCATAGTGACTCTGATTTTGCTCCACATAGTTTTTATTTATTTGACATGACGAGCCATTCAGAAGCACGATCCGGGGTAGTTCTAGTTCCCACAGGTTAGATCCCGAGCAAGAGAGAATATGTAAGTTTGTTTAGTTTTTAAGGTAAATGTAGTAATTTTGTAGTGTTTAGGAGTAGCCAGTTGAGTAACGTGTACTTATTATATACGTTAAGGGTAGAACTAGTTACACTGGAGAATCGTGTCTGAACTTGGCACTATGGGCCGGGTCTTCTCCGTGGAGGGTGTCAACCGCTACCCAGTTTCTAGTGAAATTAATGAGACGTGGTATCAGAGCCAGTGTGGAGTATTGCAGTTGCAGCTACAGGCTGGTAATTGCGGCTTGATGATGTGTGGGTCAGAATAGCACCCACGCAGAAGAAGGCTGCCTAGCTGCAGTGTGCCGCACACTCGTTATAGCCAGTGCTGTTTCTCTGGGGGAACGCTGGGGGATGCGTACCCTAAAACTTTTTCGTCAACAAAGTAATTTTTTTACGATGTTGACAACTTGGAAGAGTGCCAAAGATTTATTTCACGGACATAAATTTTTTATTTCATTTTTTCGCATCGGTAATTGCAATACGAACGGTACCAGTGTAGTTTTTGGTGGGAAATACGGTGTCATTGAGTGGAGGGTCGATTGGACTCACATGTTTCATCTGAGGTGTATTAAAGGTCAATTGAAGTGTACGATACCATTTTCTTTTATTGTTCAGGAGTTGATGGGAATTGCGTGCTTCATTTGAGGTGATATAAACTGAAGTGTTCGATACCACATTCTCTTGTATGTTTGGGGGTTCCTTGGAATCTCCTGCTTCATTTGAGCTGGAAGCAACTGAAGAGTCCGATACGTTATGGCTAAAAGCAGTGCTTCAGTAGTAAGTAATTTTCCCTGCATTACATCCAATGTCACAGTACCCTCAAACTTATTTCCAGAAAAAAAGCACTGGTTATAGCAACAGCGGACGCGTCGACGCCACCGATCGTGCGGAGACTCTCGTTATGGGCTACTCGATAGGTTGCCAGTTTTTGGTGCAACAAATGCGTCCCACAGTCTGAATTTCGAGGCAGAGACACTTTGGGTTTCTGACAGCATCGCCACAAACCCAGGACCACGACAGATGATAAGATGGCTGTGCACTACCAGCAGCAGCCGTGGGTTTGAGTCCGGGTCAGGTCACCTGTCACTAGCACCGAGTTCCTCGCGGGACTCGTGCCTCGGCACTGCCGACCTGCAGCCCGAACCGGCTGCCGTTCGACCCCTGCCAGAAGGCAGTGGGTCACAGCCCACTCACGGCAGTCACCACGTACCACAGCAGTAAATGTGTGAGGGGCCGAGTCGTGAGGAGAGGCCATTTCCCACAGGAATGCCGTCATAGCTCGACATGCAGAGGCACTGACATCACAGCTGTGGTCTACTGACGCTGCAGTCCACCGTCCAGTCTGTCGTCAACACTGTGGGTTGCCTACGTGACCGTCTCCTCGTCAGACAGGAGCAGCCGGCCTCGAGTGAATACCGGCCGGGGTCAACAGAGGGGGGCGTGTCTTGCCTCACTGAGTTAATGGTGTGGTGTATAGTTAAAGTTGAATAAAACAATTTCCTTTGGTCAGCAACATATCCACTGGGCCTCCCGTCACCCTACCAAGTACAGACACACACTTCATATATGTACAGGGGATGTATAGAGAACTATCTGAGACGTTACCCACAAGTGCAGGAATAAAGTTCACGTTTGAAGACCAACACGAGTACAGGGATTTATTTCCCAGACCAGTGACGTAAGTGCTGATTTTACGAATATAGTTACGCACAGAGGTGACAAAAGTCACGGGACAGCTCCCAGTATCGCATCGGGCCTCCTTTTTCCCGGCACAGTGCAGCAACTGGACAGGGCACGGACTCGACAAGTTCTCGGAAGTTCCCTGCAGAAATATTGAGCTGTGCTGCCTCTACAGCTGCCCATAATAGTGAAAGAGTTGGCAATACAGGATTTTGTGCACAAACTGACCTCTCAATTATGTACCACAAATTTTCTGCACGATTCGTTCCAGGTGATCTGGGCAGTTACATCATTCGCTCGAATTGTCCGGAACGTTCTTCGAACTGGGCACGAACAGTTGTGGCCAGGTGACGTGGACAGTGTCATCCGTAAAAATTCCACCTTTGTTTGGGAACGTGGAAATCTGTGAATGGCTGCAAATGACCGACGATTGGTTCATTTGAACCAGAGGACCCAGTCCATTCCGTGTAGACACAGCCAACACCGGTACGGAGGCACCAACTACTCGTACGGTGCCTCGTCGACAGTCTGGGTCCGCGGCTTCACGGGCTCTGTGTCGCACTCGAACCCTACCGTCAGGTCTTACCGACTGAAATTGGGACTCGTCTGACCAGGCCACAGTTTTCTGGTCATCTAGGGTCCGACCGATACAGTCACAGTTAGCAAAAAGGGACTCGTGTCGGTCATCTGCTGCCGTAGCCCGTTAACACCAAATTTTGTCGCATTGTCCTAACAGATACATTTGGCGTACGTCCCACATTTATATATGCAGTTATTTCGTGCAGTGTTGCGTGTCTATTAGCACTGATAACTCGATGCTGACGCCCCTGTTCTCGGTCATTAAGTGATGGCCGGCCACTGCACTGTCTGTGGTGAGAGGTAGTGCTGAAAATTTGGTGTTTTCTGCGCAGTCTTGACACTGTAGATGTCCCAATGATTTCCAAATTTGAATGTGCCTGTTAATTCCTGCTCTGCAGCCATAATCACTTAGGAAACCTTTTTACACGAATCACTTGAGTATAAATGCCAGAACCACCATGAACTGCTCTTTTGTACCTCATGTACACGATACAACTGCCAGCTGTCAATGTGCATATTGCTATCCCACAGCTTTTGTCACCTCAGTGTCTAGCTCCTAACAATAGTGATGGAAATAGTCTCCTCCCTGCATAAACCACCTAATATTGCTTTACAGCTCGCCAGTCCCAAATCTTTTAGACCTACTCATAACTAATGCCAATATAATATGGGCGTTAACTCGTATGATCAGAGTATGAAAGGGTGGTTGGAGGAAGTAAAGTTGTATTAATCTGTGGAGGTAAACTTCCACCTTGTTTCTCCAGCACAAGGCAGAAATGCAATTCTATCTACTGGTCTTAGCTTGTGCCTCTGAAAACATCTGCCATCCAACTGTCAACTAGTCGGTGACCCCTTACCTCGAGCACAGTGTGCTCTGATTATTTTGCCCCAATATGATCGTGAACAGTCCCACCCGAAAGAAGATTCAACTCGAGAAATGAAACTGAGTGTTGTTTTCTGAAGATAGTGATGCAAATGTAACAAAGATAAAACCACCTCACAACTATAAACTGTTTATGAAAGCATTCATAATCAGTGCACTAGTGTATCCTAAGAAACTGCACAATGACCGAGCGAGGTGGCGCAGTGGTTAGACACTGGACTCGCATTCGGGAGGACGACGGTTCAATCCCGCGTCCGGCCATCCTGATTTAGGTTTTCCGTGATTTCCCTAAATCGCTCCAGGCAAGTGCCGGGATGGTTCCTTTCAAAAGGCACGGCCGACTTCCTTCCCTAATCCGATGAGACCGATGACCTCGCTGTCTGGTCTCCTTCCCCAAAAAACAACCAGCAACAACAAACTGCACAATGACATGCTTGCTTAACATGGATTCTGAAACAAAGAAACAGCTGGATTCAGGAGAGGTAATATTCAACAGAACACATACTTACTCATATCCAAAATATAGAAAAGACACGTGTAGACAAAAGCGAGCAGTAATCGCACTGGCCGTAGGGCACAGTAGAATACTTGTAAGTGTGCTTTCCAAAACAATGAAACAGTACTAATCTTACCCAAATAATTTTGCTATAAAAAGATAACAGAAAATTTTTTGTCTCGGATACATTGGGTATTAATAACTACTTCAACTGTATTTAGTCCTTTATTATTAGATCACTGCCGGTTTCGTGGCACTGAGAGCCACATTTTCAGGTGAATGTATGTGGTTGCCCCACCTACAAGGTTATCTGTACAAGGTTGTGTGTAGAATTTTATGTTGATTTTCAGAACAACCACAGCAGATGGAACCACAGCAGAAACATTCCACGCGGGAAAAATATATTTAAAAACACAGATGATGTGACTTACCATACGAAAGCGCTGACAGGTCGATAGAAACACAAACAGACATATACATACACACAAAATTCAAGCTTTCGCAACAAACTGTTGCCTCATCAGGAAAGAGGGAAGGAGAGGGAAAGACGAAAGGAAGTGGGTTTTAAGGGAGAGGGTAAGGAGTCATTCCAATCCCGGGAGCGGAAAGACTTACCTTAGGGGGAAAAAAGGACGGGTATACACTCGCACACACACACATATCCATCCACACACATACAGACACAAGCAGACATATTTAAATACTTTAAATATGTCTGCTTGTGTCTGTATGTGTGTGGATGGATATGTGTGTGTGTGCGAGTGTATACCCGTCCTTTTTTCCCCCTAAGGTAAGTCTTTCCGCTCCCGGGATTGGAATGACTCCTTACCCTCTCCCTTAAAACCCACATCCTTTCGTCTTTCCCTCTCCTTCCCTCTTTCCTGATGAGGCAACAGTTTGTTGCGAAAGCTTGAATTTTGTGTGTATGTTTGTGTTTGTTTGTGTGTCTATCGACCTGCCAGCGCTTTCGTTTGGTAAGTCACATCATCTTTCATGAGAGCTATAGGTTATTGTTAGTCAGGGCCATTCTTTTGTAGGGGTTTTTGAAAGTCAGATTGCGTTGCGCTAAAAATATTGTGTGTCAGTTTAATGATGATCAGAATAAGTAAAGAGAGTAATGACAGAGTACGTTCAGTTTTGCTCAGCTGTTTGAAAAATAAATGAATTAGTGTGCTGCTAAAATACTATGTTATTTGATTTTCAAAGGATATGTTTCAAGTAGTGTGGAGGTGGCACAGTGGCCGTTGTGAGCATCTATTGCCAGGACTCGGGGCCAGGACGGCAGCGGGCACAACGAGATGGAGCAGTGGCTGACGTGAGCATCTAGTGCCAGGATCTAGGCCAGGGTGGCAGCAGGTGTGAGGAGGTGTCGTGGTGGCGGATGTGAGCGTCAATCGCCGAGGTCCTGGTCCGAGGTGGCAGCAGATGTGAAGAGGTGTTGTGGTGGCTGATGAGATCATCCACTGCCAGGACCTGGGTTAGGGTGGCAGCTTGCAAAAGCAGGTGGAGCAGTGGCCAATGTGAGCGTGTATTGCCAGGACCTGGACCAGTGTGGCAGCAAGGGCAATGAGGTGGAGCAGTGGCTGATGTGAGTCTCTATTGCCAGGACCTGGGCCAGGGTATCCGAATGCACGAGGAGGTGGAGGAGTGGCAGATGTGAGTGTCTATTGCCAGGCTTAGGTAGGATTCTCTTGGAAACAAATGATGAGGTAAGATAATGGAAAATAAATTATGAGGTAAGAAATATGTGAAATATAAATACAGAAAGCACGCTTTTAATAGGATTTTTTTGTGTGTGAACAAATGTTGAAATATGAGGAAAAATCTATGGAATGGAGTTTTGGTTTGGATTGGAGTACCAGATGTTACACTGAAAACTAACTCTGTCCTTTCCTTTTGTGTTATTCCACTATGTGTTTGTGTACCCTTGGGTATTTGTGTTTTTCCTGTCTTTATGTATTTAGCTAACAAGGTTTATGTTGTAGAATTTTTCTAATGCTAAGCTACATTCATAATGGTGAGGAATACTGTTATCCTCAAATATAATTTGCATTAATAATATGTTATTTACTTTGTAAAGATGGTTAGACATTATTTTCGAAAGCTAATCTGATCTTTTATGTACTTACTTATGTGATAATTCCTGTAACACTGATAAGTATGTTTATTTCTATTCTTTTGTAAAGCCTGTATTACTACAAATGTAATATGTATTATTATGTTTTTAATGATGTTTTCTGTACCTTTGTAATTGTATTCTCATGTTATAAACTTGTAATTGACACGAGTTCATCAAATTAAGTAAACTGTATGCATTCATTTCAGTGCACACATTTCTGTTGGTCATAGTATATGCTCAATATGTGAGAAGTTGGTACTGTTCGGGTTTGCACATATGTTAATAATTCAGCAAGGGACTTGTTAACAGCATTGCTGGTTCTAAGGACAATTCCAAAAACTTTGTTAGTGCATAAGTAGTGGTTTATGGAAGTGCTATATTGTCCGCAAGACTCTGTTGCAGGTGTGCAGTTTCACAATCACCATCAAAATTGGTCTCTACAAGGACTGCAGTGGATCTGCACCTTTGATGGCCCACCAATACCATACTCTCTACCATGACTACAGTGGGTCTGCTCTGTGATGACATACCTACCAATATTTTTCAAAAATTCGAATGAGTCTGTTATGGGTTTGCTCTGCTGTGGCCCATTACCTGTCTGCATGTCAAGAGTCAGCACTGTCTTTCTGTTGGAAGGACAACACCATTTCTTCCAGACTGCATGGAAATCCATTACTTCCGTATGCATTATCCTTTACTGCTCAGACTTTGAGAAAAAAAAGAAAACTGTAATTACTAATGTGATGAATGATCAGGACTGTCTTCATGAGCACAATTTTTGCTTTTGACCAACAGTGCATCAATAAGTGTGTGCATTCCATATCCTTGTTATTGTAATTATGAAAAATGTTTTCCAACCATTATTGGCCACTGCACAAAACAAATTGTAAAATTTTTGGTGGGAGCATTGGGGCTATGTAAGTAGGCTGTTTAGGTTTTTATGTTGGTAACACCACATAGCGCTCTGACTGACTGTGCTGTGTGCAGCCTGTGGCTGGTTACTATTGTTGGAATATTTGCAGTTGTAGTGTTGGGCAGCAGAATGTGAACAGTATGTAGTGTTGCGCAGTTGGAGGTGAGCCGCCAGCTGTGGTGGATGTGGGGATAGAGATGACATAATTTTAAGAACGGACGATCTGGACGTGTGTCCGGCAGAAAGAGTAAATTTGTAATACTTTATAACATGAACTGATCTATATATTATGACTTTTGAACATTATTAAGGTAAATACATTGATTGTTCTCTATCAAAATCTTTCATTTGCTGACTATGCCTATCAGTAGTTAGTGCCTTCAGTAGCTAGAACCTTTTATTTAGCTGGCAGTAGTGGCGCTCGCTGTACTGCAGTAGTTTGAGTAACGAAGATTTTTGTAATGTAAGTGAATCCTGAAAGGTATAGGTTATTGATAGTCAGGGCCATTCTTTTGTAGGGATTTTTGAAAGTCAGATTGCGTTGCGCTAAAAATATTGTGTGTAGTTTAGTGTTGATCATCTTAAGTAAAGATAGCAATGACTGAGTATGTTCAGTTTTGCTCAGCTGTTTGATACTCAAATAACATAGAAGTTTATCAGCACAGTAATTCATTAATTTTTCAAAGGGTATGTTTCAAGTTGTGTGGAGGTGGGACAGTGGCCAATGTGAGGGTCTATTGCCAGGGTAGCAGTAAGCGAAATGATGTGTAGCGGTTTCTGATGTGAGTGTCTATTGCGAGGACGTGGGCAGGGTGGCAGCATGCGCAATGAGGTGGCACAGTGGTTGGTTTGATCATCTATTGCCAGAACCTGGGCCCGGGTGGCAGCAGGCTCGAAGAGTTGAAGCAGTGGCTGATGTGAGCATCTTTTGTCAGGACCTGGGCCACGGAGGCAGCAGGTGTCGGGAGGTCGAGGGGTGACTGATGTGAGTGTCTACTGCCAGGATCAGGGCCAGGGTAGCATCAGGCACGAGGAGTTAGAGTGGAGGCCGATGTGAGTATCTATTGCCAGGACCTGGGCCAGTGTGGCAGCAGGAGCGACACGGTGAAGGAGTAGCCGATGTGAGTGCTTCTTGCTAGAACCTGGGGCAGGGCAACAGCAGGTGTGGGGAGGTTGCGTGATTGAAGATGTGAGCGACAATCGCCAAGGCCTGGGCCCTGGAGACAGCTGTTGTGGGGAGTTGGCGCAGTGGCTGATGTGGTAGTCTATTGCCAGAAACTGGGCCAAGGTGGCAGCATGCGTGAGGAGGTATCTCAGTGGTTGATATGATCGTCTATAGCCAGGACCTGGGCCAGGGTGGTAACAGGCACGAAGAGTTGGAGTGGAAGCCAATTTGAGCGTCTATGCCAGGACATAGGCCAGGGTGGCAGCAGGTGAGAGAAGGTGGAGCTGTGGCTGATTTAAGTGTATACTGCCAAGACCTGGGATAGGGCAACAGCATTTGTGAGGAGCTGGCGCTGTGTCCGATGTGATGATCTTTTGCCATTACCTTGGCCAGGGTCGCAGCAGTCATTATTAGCTGGAGTGGTGGCTTCTGTGAGCGTTGTCTGATGTGAGCATCCGTTTCCCAGACCTGGGATATGGAAGCAGCAGGTTTGGGGAGGAGGCAAGGTGGCAGATGTGAACGTCTGTGTCCAGGGACATGGGCAGGGTGGCAGCAGGTTTGTGGAGGTGGCAGATCTGCCGATGTGAACGTCAATTGCCAGGGCCTGGTCCAGGGTGGCAGCAGGTGTGGTGAGGTTGTAATATTATTGGGATTTCCGTAGTATGAAAGCTGTGAGTACCCTTGGAAAGGCATTCACCTATCTGTATATTAAATGATCAACTTATGAGATGAGACCTATTCTTTGAAAGACATTTGTTTTATATAATTTACGTAACTGTAAAGATGCGCATCTAGCGCGGACGCAAATACATCGATTGCGCAGTCAAAGAAACATTTTAACAGAAGCTGAACTGACGTTCCGCTTCGATCTAAATAAAAGATGACAGTTAAAACTTTTATAGCTCTTCAGATTTTAATGTACTTCTGCTTGTAAAGTGAAAACTTAAAGAAGGTCGACTTTAAGCTAGAAAAGTGAGCAGTCTTGCCTGTGTGCAGACAACATTATTAATTAATAAAATTCAAGTAATTTATGTTCGAAACTGTAAATCGGCAAGTTATTGTTATGAAGGTGTTGAACAGTGCAAGAATTGTCTTTAACGAAGGAGAAAAGTAATGACTGTAATTTGTGACAAAAATGTAAACCGAGGAGACAGCACAGGGCAGGCTGAAATCTGATCGCACCATACACTTAGAAAAGTACTTACGTAAGTTATAATGTTTATAAATAAGCCCTAATTTGCTAGTGAGATTTGTTTGAATATATTTAGTATTTACCAGATTTCTTATTCTGTTCTTTTCCTTTATACTTTTTTAACCTCCATGCCATATTATTTTTATAAATGTCAAGCAGCCTTTACTACAGCAGAGAATACTGCGGCATCCTGGTTGTAGACACATGGCCTCTCCTTGTCTTCTATACAACTCATAGCTGCCCCATTTATTAATGATTTCATTTGCAAATGCAATTTTTTTACTGTTCATTGCTAAAAGTCCCTTAACTAATTATAAAATTCATACTGATTATGTAAAGAAATCCGGGTTTTTCTTTTCCAAATAATAGAAGTCTTTGCGTAATCAAAAACTAGCCTCCTTCTGACAACGATCAGGAGCCGACCAGAAGGCGGACGTCTTCGACTACTTTCGTGTCTCCTGTGGCGAAGCTGTGGCAAACTGGGAACACGACACTCTAGTATGAAACACAGACTTAAATTGAAAGAATTGAAATATATTTCACCTAATTTTTTTATCATACTAGAAGGTGGAGCAGTGGCCAATGTCAGCGTCTATTGCCAGGATCTTGGCCAGGGCAGCAGAAGGCACGAGGAGGCGGCACGGTGGCTGTTGTGAGCATCTATTTCAAGGACTCGGTGCCAAGAAGGAAGCAGGCACAATGAGACGTAGCAGTGGCTGATATGAGCATCTAGTGCCGGGACCCGGGCCAGTGTGGCAGCAGGAGCGATGCAGTGGAGTGGTGGCCGATGTGAGTGTCTATCGGCAGGACCTGTGCCAGGGTGGCAGGAGGTGCTAGGAGGTTCCGTGGTTGGCGATGTGTGAGTCTATCGCCATGCCCTTGGCCAGGGTGGCAGCTGACGGGAGGAGGTGGTGCGGTGACCAATGTTAGCGTCTATTAATAGTATTTGGGGCAGTGTGGCAGCAGGTACGAGGAGGTGATGTAGAGGCCGATGTAAGCGTCTATTGCCAGAACCTGGGCCAAGGTGGCAGCATACATGAGGAGGTGGCACAGTGGTTGATATGATCGTCTATTGTCAGGAAAAGGATGGAAACAGGCATGAAGAGTTGGAGTGGAGGCAAATTTGAGCATCTATTACTAGGATATGGGCCAGGGTGGCAGCAGGTGATAGGAGGTGGAGTGGTGGCTGGTTGAAGTGTCTACTGCCAAGACCTGGCAAGGGTGACAGTATGTGAGAGGAGGTGGTGCTGTGTCCGATGTGAACGTCTCTTGCCATTACCTGGGCCAGGCTGGCAGCAGTGAAGATTAGGTGGTGTGGTGGGTGATGTGAGCGTCTATTGCCAGGACCTGGCCCAGGTTAGCTGCAGGCATGATGAGGTGTAGTGGTTTCCTGATGTGAGTCTCTCTAGCCGGGTCCTAAACCAGGGTGGCAGCCGGTGTGGGGAGGTGGCACAGTAGCCAATGTGAGCGCCTATTCCGAGGACCTGGGCCAGGGTGGCAGCAGTGAAGATTAGTGTGGTGGCCAATGTTAGTGTCTATTGCCGCACCTGGACCAGGGAAGCAGAAGGCGCAAGGAAGTGGAGCAATGGCAGATGTGAGTGTCTATTGCCAGGCTTAGGTAGTATTTTCTTGGAAATAAATCATGAGGTAAGATAATGGAAAATAAATTATGAGGTAAGAAATATGTGAACATATAAATACAGAATGAATGCTTTAATAGGATATTTTTTGTGTGTGAACAAATGTTGAAATATGAGGAAAAATCTATGGAATGAAGTTTTGGTTTGGACTGCAGTACCAGATGTTACACTGAAATCAAACCCTGTCCTTTCCTTTTGTGTTATTCCGCTATGTGTTTGTGTACCCTTGGGTATTTGTGTTTTTCCTGTCTTTATGTATTTAGCTAACAAGGTTTATGTTGTAGAATTTTTCTAATGCTAAGCTACATTCACTATGATGTAGAAAACTGTTATCCTCAAATATAATTTGCATAATAATATGTTATTTACTTTGTAAACATGGTTGAATGTTGTTTTCGAAAGCTATTCTGATCTTTTATGTATTTACTTATGTCATAATTCCTGTAACACTGATAAGTATGTTTATTTCTATTCTTTTATAATGCCTGTATTACTACAGATGTTATATGTATTATGATATTTTTAATGATATTTTCTGTACCTTTGTAATTGTATTCTGATGTTATAAAATTGTAATTGACACCAGTTCACCAAATTAAGTAACTTGTAAGCATTCATTTCAGTGCACACATTTCTGTTGTTCATAGTATATGCACAATATGTGAGAAGTTGGTACTGTTAGTGTTTGCACGTGTGTTAATAATTCAGCAAGGGACTGGTTAACAGCATTGCTGGTTCTAAGGACAATTCCAAAAACTTTGTTAGTACATAAGTAGTGGTTTATGGAATTGCTATATTTTCCGCAAGACTCTTCAATGGTAATTGTGCACCTGCACAGCTACGACAGACGGCTGCTGGCCATCTCTACAAGGACTGCAGTGGGTCTGCACCTTTGATGGCCTACCAATACCATACTTGATTGGTGCTCGCTTATTTCCAAGTCCGTATCAATCTTAGTGCTGAGTTTTCACTCAGACGGCGCTTCGGCATTAGGCGGTTGTTTCCGTGTGTGATCGCTGGCCGGAGCTTAGCTGGAGGTGTGTGAGGAGGAGAGAGGTGGCTGCCTTGGCGTGGAGACAGTTCTGCTCGGCAGTGGTTGTTTGTGCCAGGACGCCGAGTGGGGCCTGATGGGAAGACCGGACCGTGATTTTACGGTTAATAGTGTGGACAGCGGCGTGGTGTGCATTTTAATCTGATTCGCTAGGGGAGCAAAATCTCGCCTGTTGTAGTCTGTCGAGCCTGACTTTGAAATACATTCCGTGTGTGGCGGGATGTCATTTTGTCCTCCTGTCTCTCCATAGCTGGGATTACTATCCTCATTTACCATCCCACGGATGTATATTGATGGGGTGCGCTGCTGTCCATACTCTACTAGCTGCTGGTGATGGAAGTGCGTCATTTGGCGGCACGTTAGTCTGGGTGCTTTATGTTTGCCACTCGAAACTATGCACTTGAAGATAAATCAAATCTTTAGAGTTTGCCTTGCGCAGTTTGATTGGAGTTTATTTGTCTTGTGGTGCTTCCACTTTCTGTTAACGAAGGTTAAGCTCGATTCGGCACTCCGTACGACACTTGGTACCTCAGCAGGCAGGTTGGAGCCATCTTCGCGACGAAACGGAAGCCTTTGGACTGAGAGGTCTTGTGTTTTGCATATTGTTCATAAATTGTTGTTTTGATATTAAGTTGGCTGAGGTTTCTTATGGATTTCCCGGCATTTGGTCTGTTGTCTGGCCCAGGCTAGGTCTCGTTATTTTAAAAGTCAGTCCTTGTTTGGGCTTAGTACTATTTTGGCTCACTGCCTGGTGGTTCTGGTAGAACCCTTGGTCGCTATGATTGTGTTGCAGTTTGTATGGGGCTGTGAGCTTGGAGCCGTGGAGTACTATTTGTGTGAACTGCTTCACTGGGGAGTACTGATCGGGCCATTCTTGGTCCTCTGCTGTATGAAATGATTTTATTATTATTTTGAAGTAACATTATCACTTAAATGCTTTAATTCCCATTCTGTTAATTGCAACTTGGGTACTGAGAAATTTAGTAGTGTAATTATGGAAGATTTAATAGTGGCACATGGCCCTTTACCTGCTTCGTAATCTGTTAATTACCGAAAGACCTTACGCTCTTTTTCTTAAATTATTGTATTTTTATGTCGTGTTATTGTTTTTTTTTTTTTCCCAACCCCCATGAACCAAAGACCTTGCCGTTGGTGGGGAGGCTTGCATGCCTCAGTGATACAGATTGCCGTACCATAGGTGCAACCACAACAGAAAGGTATCTGTTGTGAGGCCTGACAAACATGTGGTTCCTGAAGAGGGGCAGCATCCTTTTCAGTAGTTGCAGGGGCAACAGTCTGGGTGATTGACTGATCTGGCCTTGTAATATTATCCAAAACGGCCTTGCTCTGCTGGTACTGTGAACAGCTGAAAGCAAGGGGAAACTACAGCCGTAATTTTTTCCGAGGGCATGCAGCTTTACTGTATGATTAAATGATGATGGCATCCTCTTGGGTAAAATATTCCGGAGGTAATATAGTCCCTCATTTGGATCTCCGGTCAGGGACTTCTCAAGAAGACATCAGGAGAAAGAAAACTGGCGTTCTACTGATTGGAGCGTGGAATGTCAGATCCCTTAATCGGGCAGGTAGGTTAGAAAATTTAAAACAGGAAATGGATAGGTTAAAGTTGTATATAGTGGGAATTAGTGAAGTTCAGTGGCAGGAGGAACAAGACATTTGGTCAGGTGAATACAGGGTTATAAATACAAAATCAAATAGGGGTAATGCAGGAGTAGGTTTAGTAATGAATAAAAAAATAGGAGTGCGGGTAAGCTACTACAAACTGCATAGTGAACGCATTATTGTGGCCAAGAAGGACGCGAAGCCCATGCCTACTACAGTAGTACAAGTTTATATGCCAACTAGCTCTGCAGATGATGAATAATAGATGAAATGTATGATGAGATAAAAGAAATTATTCGGGTAGTAAAGGGAGACGAAAATTTAATAGTCATGGGTGACTGGAATTTGAGAGTAGGAAAAGGGAGAGAAGGAAACATAGTGGGTGAATGTGGATTGGGAGAGAGAATTGAAAGAGGAAGCCATCTGGTAGAATTTTGCACAGAGCATAATTTAATCATAGCTATCACTTGGTTCAGGATTCATAATAGAAGGTTGTATACATGGAAGAATCCCAGAGATACTAGAAGGTATCAGATAGATTATATAATGGTAAGATAGAGATTTAGGAACCAAGTTTTAAATTGTAAGAAATTTCCAGGGGCAGATGTGGACTCTGACCACAATCTATTGGTTATGAACTGTAGATTAAAGCTGAATAACTGCAAAAAGGTGGGAATTTCAGGAGATGGGACCTGGATAAACTGACTAAACCAGAGATTGTACAGAGTTTCAGAGAGAGCATTAGGGAACATTTGACAGGAATGAGGAAAAGAAGTACAGTATAAGAAGAATGGGTAGCTGTGAGGGATGAAGTAGTGAAGGCAGCAGAGGATCAAGTGGGTAAAAAGACAAGGGCTAGTAGAAATCCTTGAGTAACAGAAGAAATATTGAATTTAATTGATGAAAGGTGAAAATATAAAAACGCAGTTACTGAAGCAGGCAAAAAGGAATACAAACGTCTCAAAAATGAGATTGACAGGAAGTGCAATATGGCTAAGCACGGATGGCTAGAGGACAAATGTAAGGATGTAGAGGCTTAGCTCACTAGGAGTAAGATAGATACTGCCTACAGAAAAATTAAAGAGACCTTTGGAGAAAAGAGAACCACTTGTATGAATATCAAGAGCTCAGATGAAAACCCAGTTCTAGGCAAAGAAGGGAAAGCAGAAAGATGGAAGGAGTATATAGAGGGTCTATACAAGGGCGATGTACGTGAGGACAATATTATGGAATTGGAAGAGGATGTAGATGAAGATGCAATGGGAGATATGATACTGCATGAAGAGTTTGACAGAGCACTGAAAGACCTGAGTCGAAACAAGTAGACAACATTCCATTAAAACTACTGATGGCCTTGGGAGAGCCAGTCCTGACAAAACTCTACCATCTAGTGAGCAAGATGTATGAGACAGGCACAATACCCTCAGACTTCAAGAAGAATATAATAATTCCAATCCTAAATAAAGCAGGTGCTGACAGTTCGATAATTTTCACATCTATCAGTTTAATAAGTCACAACTTCAAAATACAGACGCGAATTCTTTACAGACGAATGGAAAAACTGGTAGAAGCCGACCGCGGGGAAGATCAGTTTGGATTCTGCAGAAATGTTGGAACACGTGAGGCAATACTGACCCTACGACTTATCTTAGAAAATAGATTAAGGAAAGGCAAACCTACGTTTCTAGCATTTGTAGACTTAGAGAAAGCTTTTGACAATGTTGACTGGAATACTCTGTTTCAAATTCTGAAGGTGGCAGGGGTAAAATACAGGGAGCGAAAGGCTATTTACAATTTGTACAGAAACCAGATGGCAGTTATAAGAGTTGAAGGGCATGAAAGGGAAGCAGCGGGCGGGAAGGGAATGAGACAGGGTTGTAGCCTCTCCCCGATGTTATTCAATCTGTATATTGAGCAAGGAGTAAAGGAATCAAAAGAAAAAATTTGGAGTAGGTATTAAAATCCATGCAGAAGGAAGATAAACGTTGAGGTGTGCCGATGACATTGTAATTCTGTCAGAGACAGCAAAGGACTTGGAAGAACAGTTGAACGAAATGAACAGTGTCATGAAAGGAGGATATAACATGAACATCAACAAAAGCAAAACGAGGATAATGGAATGTAGTCGAATTAAGTCGGGTGATGCTGAGGGAATTAGATTAGGAAATGAGACACTTAAAGCAGTAAAGGAGTTTTGCTATTTGGGAAGCAAAATAACTGATGATGGTTGAAGTAGAGAGGATATAAAATGTAGACTGCCAATGGCAAGGAAAGTGTTTCTGAAGGAGAGAAATTTGTTAACATCGAGTATAGATTTAAGTGTCAGGAAGTCATTTCTGAAAGTATTTGTATGGAGTGTAGCCATGTATGGAAGTGAAACATGGGCGATAAATAGTTTGGACAAGAAGAGAACAGGAGCTTTCGAAATATGGTGCTACAGAAGAATGCTGAATATTAGATGGGTAGATCACATAACTAATGAGGAAGTATTGAATAGAATTGGAGAGAAGAGGAGTTTGTGGCACAACTTGACTAGAAGAAGGGATTGGTTGGTAGGACATGTTCTGAGGCATCAAGGGATGACAAATTTGGCATTGGAGGGCAGCGTGGAGAGTAAAAACCGCAGAGGGAGACCAAGAGATGAATACACTAAGCAGATTCAGAAGGATTTAGGCTGTAGTAGGTACTGGGAGATGAAGAATCTTGCACAGGATAGAGTAGCATGGAGAGCTGCATCAAAGCAGTCTCAGGACTGAAGACAACAACAAAAACATTGTTTTCTTTTTAATTTGCTGATCACTCATGTACTGTTCCAAGTATTAAAATGTTTCAGGTAGCTATTACTTGGGTGGAACGGCTGGAACCGCAAGGGAGAGAGTAGTTGCGTGTCTTACATGTACGTTGTTGGTGCGGCCTGGTGTCCGTTGTTTGTTTTGGTGCACCTGAGTTAAGTATTGTGTTGCCTCCTCCCTTGCGGCCCCATTGTGTTCTTCTCATAAACATTTCCTTCTAGGCTTTTTAGTTAATTTTATGCTAGTATTATTTTAAGTTCTTACATTGGTAACATTATGCGGTCTTCATTATGCACACTGTTTGTCATAGCGGAGTTGATGTGCCATTGTAATTTCTTAAATCTATTATGACAAACAATATGTATCATGAAGGGTACACACAATGGAGTTTGAGTATGGCAATTATAATGTCCCATATATCATGATGTGCGTGGGTAAAGGGTGCTATAAATGGATGACTGTTATTTCTGTTTTTGGCGCCCTTCATGCCTCCTTTCTTGTCCCTATTGGTACGTTATCCTTGTACTTGTGTTGGTAACCCACATCAGTGGTAGCAGCACACCTTCCTTCCCGGACCTTGGGTGCCTAAATTTGTGTAGGTGGAGTATGAATGTGATATTTTTTTGTATTTTTATGCTCTTGCTTATTGAGAACGTTTTTTGCTTATAGTTTCCTTTGTGTTTATACAGGAACACCGAATGATCATGGCACGATCAGTACCAGGTTTAGACTTACTTATGAAAGCCCAGCTGCAATATGAGCTTAGAATCAGAAGTCAAAGTGTTGACAGTACGGTGAATGTGTCGATTGCACGGCTCCGGGTGGCGTTGTTAGCTCCAGTAACGTTGCCTCCAGATCTTTTCCCGGATCAGGGTAAGTGGATGTCATCAGTTTCCACATTTATAGCTACTTGGAGTGCTACCATGTCAGTCTTTGAGCGTGCTCCTCCCACGTTAAAACAGCTTTGTCGGGCACAAGCTCAATTGGCTGTTAGATTTAAAATCAATTGGGGTCCAAGACGCGCATAGAGCTGCTTTTAATCAGGCCTTGGCAGGGATGGAGGGCCTGAATTCGCACCTCCTGACGCTTGCCTTGGGGGGCAGAGGAGAGTAATATCGATCTTGAGGATCGTCATGATGTAAGGAAGTGTGCGTCCCAGCGAGTCGAATTACAACAGTCTAATTCCTTTGCGAGATTGCCCCACCCTTTATTGAGAGTGTTGCATGATGTCACTGACATTATTATTGAGTCGGTAGATCAAGTTATCAAGCTGTTGGAATTAATTATTCATTTATGGCGACATATGGAGGCTCTATCTCACCCACATGCTACGGTATTGACGGCGTTGTATTCAATGGCCCACGGCAGTTTAAATTTGATAATAACCGAAACGTTGCAAGAAGGCGGTTCGCTCATGCACCTGAATATTAAGCTCACTGACCGCGCGCGTAGAGCGTTGGATCAGGAACAATTTTGGCGGGTGTAAGGAGATAGGGAACCACTAATGCAATTTGTGGAACGTGTTAGGCCTGCGGTAGGAGTTCTCGACATACAAATTTCAGAAAGCGATTGTGTCACCCATATCCTTGTTGATCTTTCTGCATCAGAGAAGGGAAAATTTATCTTTGTTGAGAGACCACGAACGTTGCCGAGTTGTTGGCGGTTGTTGACAAATTAGATGTCCGCCAATTTCCGGAAGTTACCCAGCAGCGTTCTCATAATACTATGCCTTCGGAAGCACTGCCAACCGTTGTTCCGCGGAATGTCACCAACCGACGCGAATGTTATCATTGCGGATCCCCAGATCATTTGGTCCGGTCCTGTCCGGTTCTTCACATGCCCCGTTATCAAAAATGACGCCAGGAGAAGGGGGGAAGAAGGTGGGGGAAAAGAAAGCGAAACTGGCCGGTAAATTGTCGTGTAATTCGAGCTCGGTCGATCCCTTCTCTCCCCTTTATTAGTGGGAAATTAGGGCAGGAACCGATTTGTGCCTTATTAGACACAGGCAATGCCCGGTCTTTCGTTAGTAAGCCATGGTATTTGGAATTTGGTAAAACAGTTCGTTTGTCTAGTGTGCGTTCTACTGGAAGTAGATGTCAGAATGCTAATGGTGAAATGTTGCCTATTCTGGGGAAGTGCACAGCAAGTTTGTCTATTGGCACCTTTTCATGGCCTGTTCAGTTGTTGGTTGCGGAGAATTTAAGCACGCCTTTCATTTTGGGTTGGTCTAATTGTCGATCCTTCAAGGGGTACCTTCTATTTTTAATTCCGACCAACTACTAGAATTGCCTTTTGTGAGTGTGGCAGGGGAGGAGGAAGTACTGTTTTGGCGGTAACACAGAATTATCCAGATGTATCACATGTCCCTTCCGACCAAGAAGCAAGGTTAAAGGAGCTGTTGTCTGAGTACCCGCAAGTTATTACGGACAGATTAGGAGTAACCAATCAGATCGAGTACGAAATTCTTCTTACCGATCAGATGCCGGTGCGTAAGGCTCCGTATAGGTTGTCACCTTCTAAAATGCGAGTGCTGCGGGCCAAAATTGAGCATATGTTGAAGGATGAGGTAATTAACTATTCCACCTCGCCGTACGCTTCTCCTGTTTTCCTTTTCCCTAAGGCAGGCAAGAATGACTATCGGCTTGTAGTCAATTACCAGCTGCTTAATCTGCTGTGAGCTTGATCTGCAACAGCATTGAAACACTATGCCTCGTTGACATGTGTATCGTCAACGCCGCCACCGCATACCAGTTTACAAACACATAATTAGTCTGGAAAACAAACTTGGCACTAATAGCACCGCACAATCTGTTATTCTCAGTGGACCTATGTTTTTTTGTGGTTGTCGAGTTAATTTCTCCCTTGACGTTGCAAGTGGAGCAGCTGGCAGTGGGTGGTTTACACTCTCTATTGTTTGCTGTGAGAATGCATCGCTACCCGGACTTGAATCCTTCGACGATCGAAATGTTATCGCTTACAAGACATGGCATTGTGGGATCGAACCGAAGAATCAATCTAGACCTAGTTTTGTTTATAGTAATATGCCTTTTAGTTTGTATACTTGCTCCTGTTGGTGGCAAGAGGTGGCAGTGAGCTGACGGCTACTGTGTGGTGACATTAGTTTCCAGAAATGTCGACTGCAGTTACTTACGAGGCAGTGTGCGGCCCCGTAAGTGGGACTCGCCCACACAGAATTGGAGCCAGTGGTGCCAAAGACTGCCGAATTTCTCGTAGGGGATATCCATCTCTGCTGGTGGTACCCATCCGGCTAGTGATGACACTCGGCACTGGCACGGAAGGGTAGGCGGTTGTACTGGCCGGGTCTCGTCCCACTACCCCCAGGGCAGCAGTCTGGCGTGGGTCAGCCCACCAGTATAAAAGCACTGAGCACGAGGAGGAGGGTTCGGCACTAAGAAGGTATAGTGTGGGAACCCCAGACTCCTACGGTCACGCGTTTTGTCCCGTCACTCGGTCGTCCTGCGGGGACCTCTCGTCTCCCGGGGCGCTACGGACTGCTTATCCCTGTGCTCGAATTGTGATTTTATCCTCGTGCGAGGCTCATTCGTGGTACTGACGCACTGTTTCTGGCCGTGGTCACAAATCTGTTGCTCGAGAGTGCAGTGCGAGCTGGCTCACCCTGCGAGAAGCTCGTTTACTACTGCGGTTGCAGTATTGCAGTAGCTAGCCTAGTCTGCCCCGTGCCATCTAAATGGCCCTCAATGCTGCGATCGACGTGCATTCCGCTGCTGTGGCTGAACTGCTAGTTTTGGAGGTAAAGCCCAAAACGTGGTGGCGGCATTACAAAAAGTTTAAAGGAGTAGAATAGTTTATCGGCCTCAATCTAACAAGAAGTTACTCGCAACTATTTTTAGATGAAGGCTGCAAGAAGTAGACAGCCACTTTACACAATGGAAGATGCTACCAGTTGAAGGGAATAACTTTCGGTCTTTCAATCTCAACAGCAGTCCGTATGAGAGCAGTGGACAAAGTTCTGCTTGAAGAATTATTGAAGAATGTAACCCTCTTTTTTTCTAACCATACCACTTCATGGGGAGAACATTCAGAAGTACTGTACGAATTACTTGAAGACTTTAGGAGAGCTGGCATAATGATCAACCTAAATGAATCAGTCTTTGCCAAATCACAGATTAAATTCCTCAGTCATATAATTTCTCCACACGGAACTGAACCCGATTCAATGAAAATGGAAGCAGTAAGGAACTTTCCCACTCCAAAGTGCCATGATCAACTCAAATCTTTTCTCAGATTTTGCTGTTTCTGTCTTTTATTTATTTCAGGATACTATCTTCTTCTGTGCTTGAGAAACTTTTAAGGAAGGGTGCATTATGGAAACGGGATAATAAACATCAGAGGGTGTTTGCACTAATTAAAAAGACAATCCTGACTTGAATGAAATTTCTTTCTTGGTACTCTAATGGTCCCCACCTTTGCTTCTACTAAAGCCATTTAGTCCTCTTGGGCATCTGAAAGGTGTTCAGATCCAATATTGGTGCTTCTGTAGCTAAAATGGTATGTGGAGAGCCTCTGTGCATTTAGAGGACTATTTAGTGCCAGCACCACTACCCACCCTGACAGAACTCTTACATTTAGTGCAAAAGCACCAACATCCACTCCTCATTACAGTAACCTGGCAAAAGGATTTGCACAGCTGTTCCCACATAATGTTGCATACAAACTTAGTCAGACATCTACCCCAGCCAGCATACAACCAGTTCTTCCTCAGTTTTACATAGAGGGGTCACACAATGGCACGGCCCTGGAGGTGTCAACTGAATAGGTCAAACAAGTGTGGGTTTTAACATCAACTGTCCCAGACACATCACATCACAGCCAGCAGACCTCACTTCCCCAACACCGACCACTCCCACCTCATAACCTGCAGATACCCCAGTGCCACAGCCGACAGCTCTGCTGCCACCACGGCACCCGGCTCACACGAGAGACACTCGATAAATAAAGTTCAAATATCGAGACACCCCAGATGCCCCACAGTACAGGGGGCAGGAGGGGAGGGGTAGGGGGTTGGTTGTATGGCAGTGATGCATTTTGTGTGTTGTGAAACTACCCACAAGTATACACAACCTCTCTGACACGAATTTTATCTCGGCTGTGACCTAGTAAGTCAGTTCTTTGCTAACTTTGATACTCGGTGGGAGCAGTCTTGTACGTTTTTCCTGTGCACATAAAGGTATTTTCTGTACATTTAAAGGTTGTGTGATGTTATTTATGTGTCTGTTTATCTATCCCACAATAATAGTAATAATAATAAGATGCATGATCTCAAAGTTTCAACCTTATTTCCAATTCTGTGTGTAGCATTGCACATCTTTTACACACTATAACTGTAGCTGAAGCAGAAAGGTAATGCAGAACTCTGGCTCAGGTTACAAGTGGTTTCATATCAACTATGCATCAATGTCGTCCCACAGATTGAATCTGATTTGGAAGGCAACTAGCAATGATAATGTCATTCATATATTTACTGAGTGAAAGGCTCACAAAGAGCAACTGAAGAGTGTTGTAGGCTAATAGGTTATAATACACTATCTTTCATTGCAGTTTACATGTGAGTACACTGATATCAGTACAAGCACACTACTGAGCGACAGGACAGAACCCTCCGTATCACAGCAGTACTGCCATCAGACATGCATCAGTGTACAAACTGGTACAGTATATAACCTTTTCTTTTGAAGTGAAGTTAAGCACATATGTATTACAATGATTCAGTTCATATGTCACGTCTTTCAGATTTCTCTCTTGCCACGTAAGCCCAACCGAGCTATTACCTGATTCCTTAGCTCTGATGGCCTTGTATTTCTGATGATTGTCTTCATCACTACTTTCCAAACTAATATTTATTGCTACTATTTCAGTCTCTTACTCCATGAAAGCATAATGGCACCGGTATTCTTTTTCGATGTACACTCCTGGAAATGGAAAAAAGAACACATTGACACCGGTGTGTCAGACCCACCATACTTGCTCCGGACACTGCGAGAGGGCTGTACAAGCAATGATCACACGCACGGCACAGCGGACACACCAGGAACCGCGGTGTTGGCCGTCAAATGGCGCTAGCTGCGCAGCATTTGTGCACCGCCGCCGTCAATGTCAGCCAGTTTGCTGTGGCATACGGAGCTCCATCGCAGTCTTTAACACTGGTAGCATCCCGCGACAGCGTGGACGTGAACCGTAAGTGCAGTTGACGGACTTTGAGCGAGGGCGTATAGTGGGCATGCGGGAGGCCTGTTGGATGTACCGCCGAATTGCTCAACATGTGGGGCGTGAGGTCTCCACAGTACATCGATGTTGTCGCCAGTGGTCGGCGGAAGGTGCACGTGCCCGTCGACCTGGGACTGGACCGCAGTGACGCACGGATGCACGCCAAGACCGTAGGATCCTACGCAGTGCCGTAGGGGACCGCACCGCCACTTCCCAGCAAATTAGGGACACTGTTGCTCCTGGGGTATCGGCGAGGACCATTCGCAACCATCTCCATGAAGCTGGGCTACGGTCCCGCACACAGTTAGGCCGTCTTCCGCTCACGCCCCAACATCGTGCAGCCCGCCTCCAGTGGTGTCGCGACAGGCGTGAATGGAGGGACGAATGGAGACGTGTCGTCTTCAGCGATGAGAGTCGCTTCTGCCTTGGTGCCAATGATGATCGTATGCGTGTTTGGCGCCGTGCAGGTGAGCGCCACAATCAGGACTGCATACGACCGAGGCACACAGGGCCAACACCCGGCATCATGGTGTGGGGAGCGATCTCCTACACTGGCCGTACACCACTGGTGATCGTCGAGGGGACACTGAATAGTGCACGGTACATCCAAACCGTCATCGAACCCATCGTTCTACCATTCCTAGACCGGCAAGGGAACTTGCTGTTCCAACACGACAATGCACGTCCGCATGTATCCCGTGCCACCCAACGTGCTCTAGAAGGTGTAAGTCAACTACCCTGGCCAGCAAGATCTCCGGATCTGTCCTCCATTGAGCATGTTTGGGACTGGATGAAGCGTCGTCTCACGCGGTCTGCACGTCCAGCACGAACGCTGGTCCAACTGAGGCGCCAGGTGGAAATGGCATGGCAAGCCGTTCCACAGGACTACATCCAGCATCTCTACGATCGTCTCCATGGGAGAATCGCAGCCTGCATTGCTGCGAAAGGTGTATATACACTGTACTAGTGCCGACATTGTGCATGCTCTGTTGCCTGTGTCTATGTGCCTGTGGTTCTGTCAGTGTGATCATGTGATGTATCTGACCCCAGGAATGTGTCAATAAAGTTTCCCCTTCCTGGGACAATGAATTCACGGTGTTCTTATTTCAATTTCCAGGAGTGTATTTAGCCCTTTGCACGCTCATTTGTAATTCATCCAATTGGTGTGTTATTTCTCTCAAAGCCACAGTGGAAAATTAAGACATGGTTTATGACCCCCTCCCTCCACTTTTTTTTTTTTTTAAATACTGCAACAGAATTATATACAAGGCGTATCACAAAAAGTATTTCTAGTTCCCTGATGTAACAGAGGGCATGAAAGTAAACATTTTACTTACGAAAGCACTATCCAGAAATGTGTAATTTTGAACTTATACTGGTCTGAATAAAACTGTATATTGTAATAAAAACAGAGCACAACTTCATTGCAGTGTGAAATTTAGAGCATGACCAATTATACAAGTACTGTATGCTACAAATTGTTTTATTTATACAAAATTATTATAATTAAATACAATGAAAATTGCCAGTATATTTATAACTGTTATTTAAATTTGTAACTACTGCAGTCTGTTCCAATTCTGAGTGAAAATGTGTGTGGAAATCAGAAATGCAAATGCAGTAAATGTCCTTGGGGGAAAAAAATCTGAAACAAAACCATTTACAATCTAACCTTCTGTGGCGACAGTCGACTGCCAGTAACTTCACCGGCGAAGCACAGAGTAAAAGGTCTTTGGGGACTCGAGCTTCTTTGGACAGTCCCGTCTGCGTGTTGACGAGTGATACACATGTCGTGAAATTGTGCATTGTTTTTCTTGTGTTTCTGTAAATATACGAACCGCAATAAAAGTGCATTATCGTAATAAGTTGGAATTTTTGGTGCGTGGACCCTCACTATAGCCATAAAATCCCACATTGGTGACCCCGAGTCGCGAAAATACGTTGCAGTCGCTTGCTGTGTATCACCGGTTTTGCGCCAATAGACAATGTCACAGTCTCCAGTTTTTACGGCAGTGCACGACGCCGCGACCGCAGAATGGACATTCGACTGTGAAGCGCAATGCTTCATCCCGTGTGCCACTAATACACCGGGAATGTTCGTATCTCCCGTGTTTGCCTCGCCTGGCCGGACGACTCTAACCTCTGCCGGCATATCACACCGGGCGCTGTACACATCGTCGCAGACACCTTCTACGGCATTCTACGCTCAACAGAATGCCCCTTCAGCACAGGACCCCGGAAACCCCGAGTTCCTACCGCACAGCATGGACCACGCGGCTGGCCAGTTTCTGGGTCCACGTGCACGGCTGCCGTTTAACGTGCCCCCCTTCGCGCCGGTCGAAGGGACACTCACGCCAACCGTGCCGGACCACTTATACGCCTACCCGTCCTGCCGCCCCGCGCACACCTCGGGCGACGCCCCTGCTGTGGTTCCACCCCGTCACTCGGCGCTCAGTCGCGATCTCGCGCCTGCCGCGCCGTGCTTGTGGTGTGGCCGCACAGATTCCGTGCCTAGATGGACTGGATACCACGTCTCGCCTACACAGCTAACGGACGTTCAACACAACACATCGCCTGCCACTGAGGCACATTTCGCACCAGTGAACACCGTGCAGAATCCCCGTGCATTTCGTGCCCCTCCTACAGCCCCGCAAACACTGGCCCCCGGCCGTTTTCCGAAGCTGCCGCCATTACAACCGGACAACCCAGTGACGTGGTTTAGCTTGGTGGACAACATGTTGGACATACACGGTATTGCGGACGACAGCACCCGTTTCGTGTGTTTAGTGAACCACCTGCACGACCACCCTGATCTCATCAGTGACTTATTGCTGAACCCTCCTAAGAGCAACAAATATGCCTCTGCTCATGCATTACTTAGCGAACGCCTCTCTCGTCCGCCGGCCGATACTATTCTCAACATAATTTATGACGAGACTTTAGGCGACAGAACACCCTCACAGCTGTGGCGACGCTTGCGTGCACAGGTCGGTACCGAGATCCTGCCGAACTTAGCGCTCTGGGCATTGTGGTTGGTGAAGCTGCCGCAAGAACTACAGTTACATTTGCTTCCACATACCGCAGCATCACTCGAGGATAAACTATGGCTGGCGGATCAGGCATATGCCATTATTCGACACAGCACAGTGTCTAACACCGCCGAGGTTGGTAACCCTGTGTGTATACTTCCACCGTCGGGCGGTAGCGGCCGGGCGGGTGCGTATCGCGGACAGCACACGGAACAGCAGCCACCTAGCGCCCAAGACCGGGAACCGCCAGCGGGTCGGCAACAGCCGCTCCCCACCCCAACCGGGCTAGTGCCTGCCTGCCCCGCCTTCCCCTCGCCTGACGCTTCGGCTGGTCAGGACGAGTATAGCCGATTCACGCATGTGCTGGTTTCACACCACTTTCAGGGACGCTGCTCGCAACTGCCGTCCGCCCTGCGCGTTCCCAAACGCTGCACGCGGGCCGCAGTAGGCGCCATGGCCCACGGATACAGGCAGGGGCGCCCACAGACACCGCATTCTGTCAGAGCCCCTACCCCACGAGGACGTCTGTACGCCTTGGATGTAGGTTCGCGCCGGTATTTTCTCGTCGATACCGGAGCAGATGTTAGTGTCATACCTCCCACATTTTCTGTAAAGGACACGACACCAACAACCTCCCTTCGAGCAGCAAATAAGGCGACACTTCGTGTCAAGGGTTTGGCCAAGTTACCTATTGAACTCATACCTGGTAAACAGTTCACGTGGTCCTTCTACGTGGCTGATGTCGAAGATCCAGTATTAGGCATCGACTTCCTCTTCCACTTCAGACTGTCTCCAGATCTTCAGTCAGTCGCATTATTGCACCACACCTCGTCCACGCACATTGCATGTTCAGTCGCTTCTTCGGCCCCCCCTCCCCCTCGGCCGCCCGACGACCTGGGCACAGCTCCCATCAAGTGCTCTTCATCGGCAGACAGCCTCACGATTTCCACCGCCCACCTCCAGCCTGAACGCCCTGCAGTCGACGATCTCCGTCCTCACAACGTCGAATGGAACCGTGCCAGATCATCGGCTACGCAAGCCCTCACCGGGGCACGACGCCTCGTACAACGACTGCCAACGTCGCCACCACCTGACACCGGAGATGCACCTCGTGGAACTTTGTCAACACCGAAGCAGACTGCTTCCCTGGCACATAAGGTTAGTGACTCTTGTGTGCTACCGATCCCCGTTCACGACGGCCCCCAAATGAGTTCGCCAGCCAAGCTGAACGCTATTACGAATGGCACAACACACACAATTGTGACGACAGATGGGCCTCCAGTGCGCCATAAAGCGTGCCGACTGCCACCACATAAACTACGCCTTGCTAAAGCTGCAGTGGAGGAACTTCTAAGGACAGGCATTGTTCGCCCATCGGACAGTAACTGGTCCTCCCTCATACATTTAGTTCCCAAAAAGGATGGCACTGTGCGCATGTGTGGAGACTATCGTCGCCTCAACGCGCGGACGGTATTAGAGAATTACCCGATACCTCACATACAAGACTTTGCGCAAGTACTTAGCGGAGCACGCATCTTCAGTGTCTTGGACTGCCGCAAGGCATATTTACAGATACCAAATGGAACAGAGTGACATACCAAAGACAGCAGTAATCACACCTTTTGGCCTGTACGAATTTTTTTACATGCCTTATGGTCTCAAAAATGCGGCCCAAACATGGCAGCGTTTTATAGACTCACTTCTTTTTAACTGCACATATTGCTACGCATACCTCGATAACATACTAATTTTCTCCCCCTCTGACAGGGAACATGAACTCCACCTGGCCACGATACAGGACTTATTGACACGTAACGGAGTCGAGATCAATAATGACAAGTCACAACTCTGCTGCACTGCTGTCACTTTCCTGGGGTACACAGTCTCCTCGGATGGTATATGCCCCCCGCAGGAGCGGGTTGACTGCATTCGCAAGTTACCCCTCCCAGTGTCGTTTCGCGAATTACGCCGGTTTTTAGGAACTGTCAATTTCTACCGCCGTAATCTGCTGATGGCGGCAGCAATTCAAGCCCCTTTGACTGATGCACTGGCCGGAAAACAAACCTCAGGCAGTCGCCGAGTACCGTGGTCTGACAGCATGGTGAGAGCTTTTGAAGATCTTAAATCAGCGTTAGCACGTGGTGTCACTCTCGCCCATCCTTTGCCAGATGCCTGCATCTCGATTACAGCGGATGCAAGTGATTTCGCAATCGGTGCAGTCTGTAAGGGGTCCGTAGGCCCTTACTATAAGTTTTGCGATAGCACAGGTCGACAGGACAAACAATCGATAGTGTGTGTCGGGTTTCGAGAGCGAGAGCGAGTGTTGAGATAGTAGTGTGGTACGCGCTGCGGGCCGAGCCGGATGGAGGTCTGTTGCTGGAATGCAAGACCGTACCGACAAAGGGAGTGGCCATCGCCGTGGTTTAACCCCTTTGTGTTAGAAATATTCGGGAAAGTGAAAAAGTATAATTACTAGTGAGATTCAGTGATATTTTTGTGCCGATATTTGTAATTACGCGTCTACCGCGCCGGAATCATTTGGATTGCAGTGTTGGATTGCAGTGTTGGAGTGTAGTGTTGGATTACAATGATTGAAATTGCGTGTGACCATAATGAATAACGAAAGGACCTGTGCTGAGATTAGCCGTTGTTAATTCTGTACAACGAAGGCAGTGGCTGTCTCCTTACTTTGTGTTTTTGTGAGAATATAGGTCGTTGATTAATGAAGCTGTGTTGTTGTTCTTCCTGCCACCAGACATTTAATTATTACAGCATTCGAGAAGGACAAAATGGAATGTAACAACTCCGTAGCAGTCCAATCCGATTGCCAGCCCCATTAGGTACATGGTCACATTAGTTATTATCTATTTGGGCTGCTATCAGATCCCGATCGAGCGAGATAAGTCAGTAAAATTAAACCGCAGTGTTACACCCTTGGCTTACCGTGAATGGACAAGTGCAATTTTCGGACAAATCGTAAAGAACAATAGGTAGTTTTATCTTGCTTAACGCGAGAAAATATTTTTCCAATTTTGGTTCGAGACACAGCATAAACTTTAAAATCGCGACAACAAACAGTGCATTTTTTTTTACCAATACGAAGTAATAATATCTTACGATTGTGAGATAACTGTTTTTTCTTGCCATATTAGATGAGGGTAACAGTGTCGATAAACTGTGTTATAATATGCAAATGCGTAAATCCGCGCGAAAAACTGTGAAAAGTGAACACCAAAGAAAGACACGTGTGAACATTATTACGACCAAAACGAGCCAAGAATTCGTCACGAAAGTTTTAAAGAAGTGTATAGTGATAATATTTTGACTGGAATTGCTTTTTAAATAGTGAAAATCGGACAGCTTCTTGTGGACCCATAAACTGTTATGTGGACGACAATTCGTGTGGCGACGCAATTGTTGACTGACGTCACACAGACCCTTGTAGCAGCTGCGCCAAAGAGCTTCAATCTGCGAGGTGATTTCACATGTCAACCCAACTACCTGTGCAAAGAGTAGTTCAAGCACAGACGCACTACACCGAGTGCCGTCCCGATCGATTGTTTGCCCTGTCGACCTGTGCTGTCGCAAAACTTATAGTAAGGGCCTACCGACCCCTTACAACAGTAAGAAGAGTCAGTCTTCAAGTACTTAAGTCGGCATTGTGCCGTTTGCATTTAATTCCGATGCAATTTCTGTGTTTCATCGTCAATAAGAAGGTCCAAGGGATACATTAAACCTGAAGTGAAGCATCGGAATCTAAAACTGGTCTCAAAGGAAAGGCTCAACACACAGACAGTAAGAAGAGTCAGTCTGCTTGTACTTAAGTCGGCATTGTGCCTTTTGTATTTAATTCCAATGCAATTTCTGTGTTTCATCGTCAATAAGAAGGTCCAAGGGATACAGTAAACCTGAAGTGAAGCATCGGAATCTGAAACTGGTCTCACAGGAAAGGCTCAAAGCATAGACAGTAGGAAGAGTCAGTCTTCTTGTACTTAAGTGAGCATTGTGCCTTTTGTACATAATTCCGATGCACTTTCTGTGTCTCATCGTCAATTAGAAAGTCCAAGGGATACAGTAAACCTGAAGTGAAGCATCGGAATCTAAAACTGGTCTCACAGGAAAGGTTAAAACATTGACAGTAAGAAGAGTTAGTCTTCTTGTACTTAAGTCGGCATTGTGCCTTTTGTATTTAATTCCGATGCAATTTGTGTGTTTCATCGACAATAAGAAGGTCCAAGGGATACAGTAAACCTGAAGTGAAGCATCGGAATCTAAAACTGGTCTCACAGGAATGGCGCAAAACATAGACAGTAAGAGGAGTCGGTCTTCTTCTACTTAATTCGGCATTGCGCCTTTTGTATTTAATTCCGATGCAATTTTTTGTGTTTCATTGTCAATATGAAGGTCCAAGGGATACAGTAAACCAGAAGTCAAGCTTCGGAATCCAAAACTGGTCTCAGAGGAAAGGTTCAAAACATAGACAGTAAGAACAGTCAGTGTTCCTCTACTTCAGCAGGCATTGTGCCTTTTGATTTAATTACGATGCAATTTCTGTGTTTCATCGTCAATGTGAAGGTCCAAGGGATATAGTAAACCTGAAGTGAAGCATCGGAATCTAAAACTCGTCTCACAGGAAAGGCTCAAATCATAGACAGGAAGAATAGTCAGTCTTCTTGTACTTAAGACGCCATTGTGCCTTTTGTATTTATTTCCGATGCAATTTCTGTGTTTCATCATCAATAAAAAGGTCCAAGGTATACAGTAAACCTGAAGTGAGCAACGGAATATAAAACTGATCTCACAGGAAAGGTTCAAAACATAGACAGTAAGAAGAGTCAATCTTCTTGTACTTAAGTCGGCATGTGCCTTTTGTATTTAATTCCGATGCGAATTCTGTGTTTCATCATCAATAACATGGGTCCAAGGGATACAGTAAACGTGCAGTGAAGCATCAGAATCTAAAACTGGTCTCACAGGAAAGTTTCAAACGTAGACAGTAATAAGAGTCATTCTTCTTGTACGTAAGACGCCATTGTGCCTGTTGTATTTAATTCCGATGCAATTTCTGCGTTTCATCGTCAATAAGAAGGTCCAAAGGATACAGTAAACCTGAAGTGAAGCATCGGAATCTAAAACTGGTCTCACAGGAAAAGGTCAAACATAGACAATAAGAAGAGTCAGTCTTCTTGTACTTAAGTCGCCATTGTTCCTTTCGTATTTAATTCCGATGCAATTTCTGTGTTTCATCGTCAATAAGAAGTTCCAGGGGATACAGTAAATCTCATGTGAAGCATCGGAATCTAAAAATGGTCTCTTAGGAAAGGCTGAAATCATAGAATGTAAGAAGAGTCATTCCTCTTGTACTTAAGTCGGCATTGTACCTTTTGTATCCAATTCCGATGGAATTTCTGTTCTTCATCGTCAATAAGAAGGTCGAAGGGATACACTAAACCTGAAGTGAAGCATCAGAATCTAAAACTGGTCTCACAAGGAAGGCTCAAAACATAGACAGTAAGAAGAGTCAGTCTTCTTGTACTTAAGATGGCATTGTACCTTTAGTAATTTAATTCCGATGCGATTTCTGTGTTTCATCGTCAATAAGAAAGTCCAAGGGATACAGTAAAGCTGAAGTGAAGCATGGGAATCTAAAACCGGCCTCACAGGGAAGGTACGAATCATACACAGTAAGAAGAGTGAGTCTTCTTGTACTTAAGTCGGCATTGTGCCTTTTGTATTTAATTCCGATGCAATATTTGTGTTTCATTGTCAATAAGAAAGTCCAAGGGATACAGTAAACCTGAAGTGGAGCATCGGAATCTAAAACTGGTCTCACAGGATAGGTTCATAACATAGACAGTAAGAAGAGTCAGTCTACCTGTACTTAAGTTGGCATTGTGCATTTTGTATTTAACTCCGATGCAATTTTTGTGTTTCATTGTCAATAAGAGGTCCAAGGGATACAGTAAACCTGAAGTGAAGCATCGGAATCTAAAACTGGTCTCACAGGATAGGTTCAAAACATAGACAGTAAGAAGAGTCATTCCTCTTGTACTTAAGTCGGCATTGTACCTTTTGTATCTAATTCCGATGCCATTTCTGTGTTTCATCGTCAATAAGAAGGTCCGAGGGATACAGTAAACCTGAAGTGAAGCATCGTTATCTAAAACCAGCCTCACAGGAAAGGTACGATTCATACACAGTAAGAAGAGTGAGTCTTCTTGTACGTTAGTCGGCATTGTGATTTTTGTATTTAATTCCGATGCAATATTTGTGTTTCATTGTCAATAAGAAAGTCCAAGGGATACAGTAAACCTGAAGCGAAGCTTCGAAATCCAAAACTGGTATTACAGGAGAGGTTCAAAACATAGGCAGTAAGAAGAGTCAGTGTTTCTCTACTTCAGTAGGCATTGTGTCTTTCGTATTTAATTCCGATGCAATTTCTGCGTTTCATCGTCAATAAGAAGGTCCAAGGGATACATTAAACCTCAAGTGAAGCATCGGAATCTAAAACTCGTCTCAAATGAGAGGCTCAAATCATAGAATGTAAGAAGAGTCACTTCTCCTGTACTTCAGTCGGCATGGTGCCTTTTGTATTTAATTCCGATGCAATTTCTGTGTTTCATCGTCAGTAAGAAGGTACAAAGGATACAGTAAGCCTGAAGTGAAGCATCGGAATCTAAAACTGGTCTCACAGGGAAACGTCAAACATAGATACTAAGAAGAGTCAGTCTTCTTGTACTTAAGTCGGCATTGTTCCTTCTGTATTTAATTCCGATGCAATTTCTGTGTTTCATCGTCAATAAGAAGTTCCAGGGGATACAGTAAATCTCATATGAAGCATCGGAATCTAAAAATGGTCTCAAAGGAAAGGCTCAAATCATAGAATGTAAGAAGAGTCATTCCTCTTGTACTTAAGTCGGCATTGTACCTTTTGTATCCAATTCCGATGCAATTTCTGTTCTTCATCGTCAATAAGAAGGTCGAAGGGATACACTAAACCTGAAGTGAAGCATCAGAATCTAAAACTGGTCTCACAAGGAAGGTTCAAAACATAGACCGTAAGAAGAGTTAGTATTCTTGTACTTAAGTGGGCATTGTGCCTTTTGTATGTAATTCTGAAGCAGTTTTTGTGTTTCATCGTCAATAAGTAGCTCCAAGGGATACAGTAAACCTGAAGTGGAGCATCGGAATCTAAAACTGGTCTCACAGGATAGGTTCATAGCATAGACAGTAAGAAGAGTCAGTCTACTTGTACTTAAGTTGGCATTGTGCCTTTTGTATTTCATTCCGATGCAATTTCTGTGTTTCATCGTCAATAAGAAGGTCCAAGGGATACAGTAAATCTGAAGTGAAGCATCGGAATCTAAAACTGGTCTCACAGGAAAGGCTCTAAACATAGACAGTAAGAGGAGTCGGTCTTCTTATACTTAGTTCGGCATTGTGCAATTTGTATTTAATTCCGATGCAATTTTTTGTGTTTCATTGTCAATATGAAGGTCCAAGGGATACAGTAAACCTGAAGTGATGCACCGGAGGCTAAAACTGGTCTAACAGGAAAGGTTCAAAACATAGTTAGAGGAGTCAGTCTTCGTGTACTTAAGTCGGCATTGTGCCTTTTGTATTTAATTCCGATGCAATTTCTGCGTTTCGTCGTCAATAAGAAGGTCCAAGGGATACAGTAAACCTGAATTGAAGCATCGATATCTAAAACTGGTCTCACAGGAACATTTCAAACATAGACAGTAAGGAGAGTCATTCTTCTTGTACTTAAGACGCCATTGTACATTTTCTATTTAATTCCGATGCAATATCTGGGTTTCAACGTCGATAAGAAGGTCCAAGGGATACAGTAAACCTGAAGTGAGCATCGGAATATAATACTGGTCTCACAGGAAAGCTTCAAAACATAGACAGTAAGAAGAGTCAGTCTTCTTGTACTTAAGTCGGCATTGTCCCTTTTGTATTTATTTCCGATGCAATTTCTGTGTTTCATTGTCAATAAGAAGGTCCAAAAGATACAGTAAACCTGAAGTGAAACATCGGAATCTAAAACTTGTCTCACAGGATACGTTCAAAACATAGACACTAAGAAGAGTCAGTCTTCTTGTACTTACGTCGGCATTGTGACCTTTGTATTTAATTTCGATGCAATTTCTGTGTGTTATCGTCAATAAGAAGGTCCAAGGGATACAGTAAACCTGATGTGAAGCATCGGAATCTAAAACTGGTCTCACAGGAAAGGCTCTAGACATAGACAGTAAGAGGAGTCGGTCTTCTTGTACTTAGTTCGGCATTGTGCCTTTTGTATTTAATTCCGATGCAATTTTTTGTGTTTCATTGTCAATATGAAGGTCAAAGGGATACGGTAAACCTGAAGTGAAGCTTCGGAATCCAAAACTGGTCTCACAGGAAAGGTTCAAAACATAGACAGTAAGAACAGTCAGTGTTCCTCTACTTCATCAGGCATTGTGCCTTTTGTATTTATTTCCGATGCTATTTCTGTGTTTCATCCTCAATAAAAAGGTCCAAGGGATACAGTAAACCTGAAGTGAAGCATTGGAATCTAAAACTGCTCTCACAGGAAAGGTTCAAAACATAGACAGTGAGAAGAGTCAGTTTTCTTGTACTTAAGTCGGCATTGTGCCTTTTGTATTTAATTCCGATGCCCTTTCTGTGTTTTATCGTCAATAAGAAGGTCCAAGGGATAGAGTAAACCAGAAGTGAAGCATCGGATTCTAAAACTGGTCTCACAGTAAAGGTTCAAATCATACAAAGTAAGAAGAGTCAGTCTTCTTGTACTTAAGTAGGCATTGTGCCTTTTGTATTTAATTCCGATGCAATTTCAGTGTTTCAACGTCAATGTGAAGGTCCAAGGGATACAGTAAACCTGAAGTGATGCGTCGGAAGCTAAACCGGTCTCACGGGAAAGGTTCAAAACATAGACAGTAAGAAGAGTTAGTCTTCTTGTACTTAGTTCAGCATTGAGCCTTTTGTATTTAATTCCGATGCAATTTCTGTGTCTCATCGTCAATAAGAAGGTCCAAGGGATACAGTAAACCTGAAGTGAAGCATCGGATTCTAAAACTGGTCTCACAGTAAAGGTTCAAAGCATAGACAGTAAGAAGAGTCAGTCTTCTTGTACTTAAGTTGGCATTGTGCCTTTTGTATTTAATTCCAATGCAATTTGAGTGTTTCAACGTCAATAAGAAGGTCCAAGGGATACAGTAAACCTGAAGTGATGCATCGGAAGCTATAACTGGTCTCACAGGAAAGGTTCAAAATATAGACAGTTACAAGAGTGAGTCTTCGTGTACTTAAGTTGGCATTGTGCCTATTGTATTTAATTCCGATGGAATTTCTGTTTTTCATCGTCAATAAGAAGGTCCAAGGGATACAGTGAACCTGAAGTGAAGGATCTGAATCTAAAACCGGTCTCACAGGAAAGTTCTAAAACATAGACAGTAAGAATAGTCAGTCTTCTTGTACGTAAGTCGCCATTGTGCCTTTTGTATTTAATTCCGATGCAATTTCTGTGTTTCATCGTTAATAAGAAGGTCCATGGGATACAGTAAACCTGAAGTGAAGTATTGAATTCTAAAATTGGTCTCACAGGAAAGATTCAAATCATACACAGAAAGAAGAGTCAGTCTTCTTGTACTTAAACCGGCATTGTGCCTTCTATATTTAATTCCGATGCAATTTCTGTATTTCATCGTCAATAAGAAGATCCAAAGAATACAATAAACCTGAAGTGAAGCATCGGAATCTATAACTGGTCTCACAGGAAAGGTTCAAAACATAGACAGTAAGAAGAGTCAGTCGTTTGTACTTAAGTCGACATTGTGCCTTTTGTATTTAATTTCGATGCAATTTCTGTGTTTCTTCGTCATTAAGAAGGACCAAGGGATACAGTAAACCTAAAGTGAAGCATCGGAACCTAAAACAGGTCACACAGGAAAGGTTCAAAACATAGACGGTAAGAAGAGTCAGTCTCCTTGTACTTAAGCCGGCGTTGTGCCTTTTGTATTTAGTTCCGATGCAATTTCTGTGTTTCATCGTCAATAAGAAGGTCCAAGGGATACAGTAAACCAGAAGTGAAGCATCGGAATCTAAAACTGGTCACACTGGAAAGGTCCAAAAGATAGAGGGTAAGATGAGTCAGTCTTCTAGTACTTAAGCCAGCATTGTGCCTTTTGTATTTAATTCCAGAGCAATTTCTGTGTTTCATCGTCCATAAGAAGGTCCAAGGGATCCAGTAAACCTGAAGTGAGCATCGGAATATAAAACTGGTATCACAGGAAAGGCTCAAATCATAGAATGTGAGAAGAGTCAGTCCGATTGTACTTAAGTCGGCATTGTGCCTTTTGTATTTCTTTCCGATGCAATTTTTGTGTTTTATTGTCAATAAGAAGGTCGAAGGGATACAACGAACCTGAAGTGCAGCTTCGGAATCCAAAACTGGTCTCACAGGAAAGGTACAAAGCATAGACAGTAAGAAGAGTCAGTGTTCCTCTACTTCAGTAGGCATTGTGCCTTTTGTATCTAATTCCGATGCAATTTCTGTGATTCATCGTCGATAAGAAGGTCCAAGGGATACAGTAGACCTGAAGTGAAGCATCGGAATATAAAACTGCTCTGAATGGAAGGGCTCAAATCATAGAATGTAAGGAAGTGTCAGTCCACTTGTACTTAAGTCGGCATTGTGGTATTTGTTTTTAATTCCGATGCAATTTTTGTGTTTCATCGTCGATAACAAAGGTTCAAAACATAGACACTAAGAAGAGTCAGTCGTTTGTACATAAGTCGGCATTGAGCCTTTTGTATTTAATTCCGATGCAATTTTTGTGTCTTATTGTCAATATGAAGGTCCAAGGGATACAGTAAACGTGAAGTGAAGCATCGGAATCTAAAACTGGTCTCACAGGAAAGGTTCAAAGCATAAACAGTAAGAACAGTCAGTCTTCTTGTACTTACGTCGGCATTGTGCCTTTTGTATTCAATTCCGATGCAATTTCTGTGTTTAATCGTCAATAAGAAGGTCCAAAGAATACAGTAAGCCTGAAGTTAAGCATCGGAATCTAAACCTAATCTCAAAGGAAAGGTTCAAAACATAGACAGTAAGAAGAGTCAGTCTTCTTGTACTTAAGTCGGTATTGTGCCTTTTGTATTTATTTCCGATGCAATTTCAGTGTTTCATCGTGAATAAAAAGGTCCAAGGGGTAGAGTAAACCTGAAGTGAAGCATCGGAATCTAAAACTGGTCTTACAGGAAAGGTTCAATGCATAGACAGTTAGAAGAGTCAGTCTTCTTGTACTTAAGTATGCATTGTACCTTTTGTATTTAATTTCAATGCAATTCCTGTGGTTCATCGTCAATAAGAAGGTGCAAGGGATACAGTAAACCTGAAGCATCAGAATCTAAAACTGGTCTCACAAGAAAGGTTCAAATCATACACAGTAAGAAGAGTCAGTCCTCTTGTACTTAAGTCGACATTGTGCCTTTTGTATTTAATTCCGATGCAATTTCTGTATTTCATCGTCAATAAGAAGATCCAAGGGATACAGTATACATGAATTGAAGCATAGGAATCTATTACTGGCCTCACAGGAAAGGTTCAAAACATAGACAGTAAGAAGAGTCAGTGTTCCTCTACTTCAGTAGGCATTGTGCCTTTTGTGTTTAATTCCGATGCCATTTCTAGGTTTCATAGTCAATAAGAAGGTCCAAGGGCTACAGTAAACCTGAAGTGAAGCATAGGAATCCAAAACTGGTCTCACTGGAAAGATTCTAAACATAGACAGTAAGAAGAGTCAGTCTTCTTGTACTTAAGTCGGCATTGTGCCTTTTGTATTTAATTCCGATGCAATTTCTGTGTTTCATCGTCAATAAGAAGTTCCGAGGGATACAGTAAACCTGAAGTGAAGCATCGGAATCTTAAACTGGTCTCACAGGAAAGGCTCAAAACATAGACAGTAAGAGGAGTCCATCCTCTTGTACTTAGGTCGGCATTGTGCCGTTTATATTTAGTTCCGATTCAATTTCTGTGTTTCATCGTCAATAAGAACGTCCAAGGGACATAGTAAACCTGAAGTGAAGCATCGGAAGCTAAAACTGGTCTCACAGGAAAGGTTCAAAACATAGACAGTAAGAAGAGTCAGTTTTCTTGAACTTAAGTCTGCATTGTACCTTTTGTGTTTAATTCCACTGCAATATCTGTGTTTCATCGTCAATAAGAAGGTCCAAGGGATACAGTTAACCTGAAGTGAAGCATTAGAATCTAAAACTGGTCTCACAGGAAAGGTCAATGCATAGACAGTAAGAAGAGTCAGTCTTCTTGTACTTAAGTCGGCATTGTGCATTTTGTATTTAATTCCGATGCAATTTTTGTGTTTCATCGTCAATAAGAAGTTCCAAGGGATACAGTAAACCTGAAGTGAAGCATCGGAAGCTAAAACTAGTCTCACAGGAAAGGTTGGAAACATAGACAGTAAGAAGAGTCAGTTTTCTTGAACTTAAGTCTGCATTGTACCTTTTGTGTTTAATTCCACTGCACCATCTGTGTTTCATCGTCAATAAGATGGTCCAAGGGATACAGTAAACCTGAAGTGAAGCAACGGAATCTAAAACAGGTCTCACAGGAAAGGTTCAAAAGATAGGCATTAAGAGGAGTCAGTCTTCTTGTACTTAAGTCGGCATTGTGCCTTTTGAATGTGATTCCGATGCAATTTCTGTGTTTCATCGTCAACAAGAAGGTCCAAAGGATACAATAAACCTGATGTGAAGCATCGGATGCTAAAACTGGTCTTACAGGAAAGGTTCAAAACATAGACAGTAAGAAGAGTCAGATTTCTTGAATTTAAGTCAACATTGTGCCTTTCGTGTTTAATTCCACGGCAATTTCTGTGTTTCATCGTCAATAAGAAGGTCCAAGGGATGCAGTAAACCTGAAGTGAAGCATTGATATCTAAAACAGGTCCCACAGGAAAGGCTCAAATCATAGAATGCAAGAAGAGTCAGTCCTCTTGTACTTAAGACGGCATTGTGCCTTTTGTATTTAATTCCGATGCAATTCCTGTGTTTCATCGTCAATAAGAAGGTTCAAGGGATACAGTAAACCTGAACTCAAGCATCGGAAGCTAAAACTGGTGCCACAGGAAAGGTTCAAAACATAGACAGTAAGAAGAGTCAGTTTTCTTGAACTTAAATCTGCATTGTGCATTTTGTGTTTCATTCCACTGCAATTTATGTGTTTCATCGTAAATAAGAAGGTCAAAGGGATACAGTAAACCTGAAGTGAAGCATCGATATCTAAAACTGGTCTCACAGGAAAGGCTCAAATCATAGAATGTAAGAAGAGTCAGTCCTATTGTACTTAAGACGGCATGGTGCCATTTGTATATAATTACAATGCAATTTCTGTGTTTCATCGTCAATAAGAGGCTCCAAGGGATACAGTAAACCTGAAGTGAAGCATCTGAATCTAAAACTGGACTCACAGGAAAGGCTCAAAGCATAGACAGTAAGAAGAGTCAGTTTTCTTGTATCTATGTCGGCATTGTTCCTTTTGTATTTATTTCCCATGGAATTTCTGTGTTTCATCGTCAATAAGAAGATCCAAGGGATACAGTAAACCTGAAGTGAAGCATCAGAAGTTAATACTGTACTCACAGGAAAGGTTCAAAACATAGACAGTAAGAAGAGTCAGTCTTCTTGTACTTGAGTCGGCATTGTGCCTTTTGTATTTAATTCGGATGCAATTAATGTGTTTCACCGTCAATAAGAAGGACCAAGGGATACAGTAAACCTGAAGTGAAGCATAGGAATCCAAAACTGGTCTCACAGGAAAGATTCTAAACATAGACAGTAAGAAGAGTCAGTCTTCTTGTACTTAAGTCGGCATTGTGCCTTTTGTATTTAATTCCAATGCAATTTCTGTGTTTCTCCGTCATTAAGAAGTTCCAAGGGATACAGTAAACCTGAAGTGAAGCATCGGAATCTAAAACTGGACTCACAGGAAAGGCTCAAAACATAGACAGTAAGAGGAGTCCATCCTCTTGTACTTAGGGCGGCATTGTGCCGTTTATATTTAATTCCGATTCAATTTCTGTGTTTCATCGTCAATAAGAACGTCCAAGGGACATAGTAAACCTGAAGTGAAGCATCGGAAGCTAAAACTGGTCACACAGGAAAGGTTCAAAACATAGACAGTAAGATGAGTCAGTTTTCTTGAACGTAAGTCTGCATTGTACCTTTTGTGTTTAATTCCACTGCAATATCTGTGTTTCATCGTCAATAAGAAGGTCCAAGGGATATAGTAAACCTGAAGTGAACCATTGGAATCTAAAACTGGTCTCACAGGAAAGGTTCAAAGCAGAGACGGTAAGAAGAGTCAGTCTTCTTGTACTTAAGTCGGCATTGTGCCTTTTGTATTTAATTCCGATGCAATTTCTGTGTTTCATCGTCAATAAGAAGTTCCAAGGGATACAGTAAACCTGAAGTGAAGCATCGGAAGCTAAAACTAGTCTCACAGGAAAGGTTCGAAACATAGACAGTAAGAAGAGTCAGTTATTTTGAACTTAAGTCTGCATTGTACCTTTTGTGTTTAATTCCACTGCAATATCTGTGTTTCATCGTCAATAAGATGGTCCAAGGGATACAGTAGACCTGAAGTGAAGCAACGGAATCTAAAACTGGTCTCACAGGAAAGGTTCAAAACATAGACAGTAAGAAGAGTCAGTCTTCTTGTACTTGAGTCGGCATTGTACCTTTCGTATTTAATTCGGATGCAATTTATGTGTTTCATCGTCAATAAGAAGGACCAAGGGATACAGTAAACCTGAAGTGAAGCATAGGAATCCAAAACTCATCTCACAGGAAAGATTCTAAACATAGACAGAAAGAAGAGTCAGTCTTATTGTACTTAAGTCGCCATTGTGCCCTTTGTATTAATTTCCGATGCAATTTCTGTGTTTCATCGTCAATAAGAATGTCCAAGGGATACAGTAAACCTGAAGTGAAGCATCGATATCTAAAACCGGTCGCACAGGAAAGGCTCAAATCATAGAATGCAAGAAGAGTCAGTCCTCTTGTACGTAAATACAAAAGGCACAATGCCGTCTTAATTCCGATGCAATTCCTGTGTTTCATCGTCAATAAGAAGGTTCAAGGGATACAGTAAACCTGAACTCAAGCATCGGAAGCTAAAACTGGTGCCACAGGAAAGGTTCAAATTATAGACAGTAAGAAGAGTCAGTTTTGTTGAACTTCAATCTGCATTGTGCATTTTCTGTTTCATTCCACTGCAATTTATGTGTTTCATCGTAAATAAGAAGGTCCAAGGGATACAGTAAACCTGAAGTGAAGCGCCGATATCTAAAACTGGTCTCACAGGAAAGGCTCAAATCATAGAATGTAAGAAGAGTCAGTCCTATTGTACTTAAGACGGCATTGTGGCTTTTGTATTTAATTCCGATGCAATTTCTGTGTTTCATCGTCAATAAGAGGGTCCAAGGGATACAGTAAACATGAAGTGAAGCATCTGAATCTAAAACTGGACTCACAGGAAAGGCTCAAAGCATAGAGAGTAAGAAGAGTCAGTTTTCTTGTACCTATGTCGGCATTGTGCCTTTTGTATTTATTTCCCATGGAATTTCTGTGTATCATCGTCAATAAGAAGATCCAAGGGATACAGTAAACCTGAAGTGAAGCATCAGAAGTTAATACTGGTCTCACAGGAAAGGTTCAAAACATAGACAGTAAGAAGAGTCAGTCTTCTTGTACTTGAGTCGGCATTGTACCTTTTGTATTTAATTCCGATGCAATTTCTGTGTTTCATGGTCGATAAGAAGGTCCAAGGGATACAGTACACCTAAAGTGAAGCATCGGAATCTAAAACTGGTCTCACAGGAAAGGTTCAAATCATAGACAGTAAGAAGAGTCAGTGTTCTTGTACTTAAGTCGGCATTGTGCCTTTTGTATTTAATTCCGATGCAATTTCTGTGTTTCATTTTCAATAAGAAGGTCCAAGGGATACAGTAAACCTGAAGTGAAGCATCAGACTCTAAAACTGGTCTCACAGGATAGGTTCAAAAGATAGGCATTAAGAGGAGTCAGTCTTCTTGTACTTAAGTCGGCATTGTGCCTTTTGAATGTGATTCCGATGTAATTTCTGTGTTTCATCGTCAATAAGAAGGTCCAAGGGATACAGTAAACCTGAAGTGAAGCATTGGAGCATAAAACTGGTCTCACATGAAAGGTTCAAAGCATAGACAGTACGAAGAGTCAGTCTTTTGTACTTAAATACAAAAGGCACAATGCCGTCATAATTCCGATGCAATTCCTGTGTTTGATCGTCAATAAGAAGGTTCAAGGGATAGAGAAAACCTGAACTCAAGCATGGGAAGCTAAAACTGGTGCCACAGGAAAGGTTCAAAACATAGAGAGTAAGAAGAGTCAGTTTTGTTGAACTTCAATCTGCATTGTGCATTTTCTGTTTCATTCCACTGCAATTTATGTGTTTCATCGTAAATAAGAAGGTCCAAGGGATACTGTAAACCTGAAGTGAAGCATCGATATCTAAAACTTATCTCACAGCAAAGGCTCAAATCATAGAATGTTAGAAGAGTCAGTCCTATTGTACTTAAGACGGCATTGTGCATTTTGTATTTAATTCCGATGCAATTTCTGTGTTTCATCGTCAATAAGAAGTTCCAAGGGATACAGTAAGCCTGAAGTGATGCATCGGAAGCTAAAACTGATCTCACAGGAAAGGTTCAAAACATAGACAGTAAGAAGAGTCAGTTTTCTTAAACTTAAGTCGGCATTGTGCCTTTTGTGTTTAACCCCACTGCAATTTCTGTGTTTCATCGTCAATAAGAAGGTCAAAGGGATACAGTAAAGCTGAAGTGAAGCATCGATATCTGAAACTGGTCCCACAGGAAAGGCGCAAATCATAAAATGCAAGAAGAGTCAGTCCTCTTGTACTTAAGACGGCATTGTGCCTTTTGTATTTAATTCCGATGCAATTTCTGGGTTTCATCGTCAATAAGAAGTTCCAAGGGATACAGTAAACCTGAAGTGAAGCATCGGAATCTAAACCTGGTCTCACAGGAAAGGTTCAAAACATTGACAGTAAGAAGAGTCAGTTTTCTTGAACTTAAGTCTGCATTGAACCTTTTGTGTTAAATTCCACTGCAATATCCGTGTTTCATCGTCAATAAGAAGGTCCAAGGGATACAGTAAACCTGAAGTGAAACATTGGAATCTAAAACTGGTCTCACAGGAAAGGATCAAAGCATAGACAGTAAGAAGAGTCAGTCTTCTTGTACTTATGTCGGCATTGTGCCTTTTGTGTTTAATTCCACTGCAATATCTGTGTTTCATCGTCAATAAGATGGTCCAAGGGATACAGTAAACCTGAAGTGAAGCAACGGAATCTAAAACAGGTCTCACAGGATAGGTTCAAAAGATAGGCATTAAGAGGAGTCAGTCTTCTTGCACTTAAGTCGGCATTTTGCCTTTTGAATGTGATTCCGATGCAATTTCTGTGTTTCATCGTCAACATGAAGGTCCAAAGGATACAATAAATTTGAAGTGAAGCATCGGATGCTAAAACTGGTCTTACAGAAAAGGTTCAAAACATAGACAGTAAGAAGAGTCAGTTTTCGTGAACTTAAATCTTCATTGTGCATTTTCTGTTTCATTCCACTGCAATTTATGTGTTTCATCGTAAATAAGAAGGTCCAAGGCATACAGTAAACCTGAAGTGAAGCAACGATATCTAAAACTGGTCTCACAGGAAACGCTCAAATCATAGAATGTAAGAAGAGTCAGTCCTATTGTACTTAAGACGGCATTGTGCCTTTTGTATTTAATTCCGATGCAATTTCTGTGTTTCATCGTCAATAAGAGGGTCCAAGGAATACAGTAAACATGAAGTGAAGCATCTGAATCTAAAACTGGACCCACAGGAAAGGCCCAAAGCATAGACAGTAAGAAGAGTCAGTTTTCTTGAACTTAAATCTGCATTGTGCATTTTCTGTTTCATTCCACTGCAATTTATGTGTTTCATCGTAAATAAGAAGGTCCAAGGGATACAGTAAACCTGAAGTGAAGCATCGATATCTAAAACTGGTCTCACAGGAAACGCTCAAATCATAGAATGTAAGAAGAGTCAGTCCTATTGTACTTAAGACGGCATTGTGCTTTTGTATTTATTTCCGATGCAATTTCTGTGTTTCATCGTCAATAAGAGGGTCCAAGGGATACAGTAAACATGAAGTGCAGCATCTGAATCTAAAACTGGACCCACAGGAAAGGCTCAAAGCATAGACAGTAAGAAGAGTCAGTTTTCTTGTACCTATGTCGGGATTGTACCTTTTGTATTTATTTCCCATGGAATTTCTGTGTTTCATCGTCGATAAGAAGATCCAAGGGATACAGTAAACCTGAAGTGAAGCATCAGAAGTTAATACTGGTCTCACAGGAAAGGTTCAAAACACAGACAGTAAGATCAGTCAGTCTTCTTGTACTTGAGTCGGCATTGTGCCTTTTGTATTTAATTCGGATGCAATTTATGTGTTTCACCGTCAATAAGAAGGGCCAAGGGATACAGTAAACCTGAAGCGAAGCATAGGAATCCAAAACTGGTCTCACAGGAAAGATTCTAAACATAGACAGTAAGAAGAGTCAGTCTTCTTGTACTTAAGTCGGCATTGTGCCTTCTGTATTTAATTCCGATGCAATTTCTGTGTCTCATGGTCGATAAGAAGGTCCAAGGGATACAGTAAACCTAAAGTGAAGCATCGGAATCTAAAAGTGGTCTCACAGGAAAGGTTCAAAGCATAGACAGTAAGAAGAGTCAGTGTTCTTGTACTTAAGTTGGCACTGTGCCTTTTGTATTTAATTCCGATGCAATTTCTGTGTTTCATTGTCAATAAGAAGTTCCAAGGGATACAGTAAACCTGAAGTGAAGCACCGGAGTCTAAAACTGGTCTCACGGGATAGTTTCAAAACATAGACAGTAAGAGGAGTCAGTCTTTTGTACTTAAGTTGGCATTGTGGCTTTTGTATTTAATTCCGGTGGGATATCTGTGTTTCATCGTGAGTAGGAGGGTCCAAGGGATACAGTAAACCTGAAGTGAAGCATCGGAATCTTAAACTGGTCTCACAGGATAGGTTCAAAAGATACGCGTTAAGAAGAGTCAGTCTTCTTGTACTCAAGTTGGCATTGTGCCTTTTGAATGTAATTCCGATGCAATTTATGTGTTGCATCGTCAATAAGAAGGTCCAAAGGATACAGTAAACCAGAAGTGAAGCATCGGAAGCTAAAACTGGTCTCACAGGAAAGGTTCAAAACATAGACAGTAAGAACAGTCAGTTTTCTTGAACTTAAGTCTACATTGTGCCTTTTGTGTTTAATTCCACTGCAATTTCTGTGTTTCATCGTCAATAAGAAGGTCCAAGGGATACAGTAAACCTGAAGTGAAGCATGGATATCTAAAACTGGTCCCACAGGTAAGGCTCAAATCATAGAATGCAAGAAGAGTCAGTCCTCTTGTACTTAAGACGGCATTGTGCCTTTTGTTTTTAATTCCGATGCAATTCCTGTGTTTCATCGTCAATAAGAAGGTTCAAGGGATACAGTAAACCTGAAGTGAAGCATCGATATCTAAAACTGGTCTCACAGGAAAGGTTCAAACATAGACAGTAAGAAGAGTCGGTCTTCGTGTACTTAAATCGGCATTGTGCCTTTTGTATTTAATTCCGATGCAATATCTGTGTTTCATCGTCAAAAAGAAGGTGCAAGGGATACAGTAAATCGAAAGTGATGCATCGGAATGTAAAACTGGTCTCACAGGAAAGGTTCAAATCACAGACAGTGAGAGGAGTCAGTCTTCTTGTACTTAAGTCGGGATTGTGCCTTTTGTGCTTAATTCCACTGCAATTTCTGTGTTTCATCGTCAATAAGAAGGTCCAAGGGATACAGTAAACCTGAAGTGAAGCATCGATATGTAAAACTGGTCCCACAGGAAAGGCACTAATCATAGAATGCAAGGAGAGTCAGTCCTCTTGTACTTAAGGCGGCATTGTGCCTTTTGTATTTAATTCCGATGCAATTTTTTGTGTTTCATCGTCAATAAGAAGGTCCAAGGGATACAGTGAACGTGAAGTGAAGCATCGGAATCTAAAACTGCTCTCACAAGCAAGGTTCTAAGCATAGACAGTAAGAAGAGTCAGTGTTCTTGTACTTAAGTCGGCAGTGTGCCTTTTGTATTTAATTCCGATGTAATTTCCGTGTTTCATCGTCAATAAGAAGGTCCAAGGGATACAGTAAACCTGAAGTGAAGCATCGGAGCATAAAACTGGTCTCACATGAAAGGTTCAAAACATAGACAGTACGAAGAGTCAGTCTTTTGTACTTAAGTCGGTATTGTGACTTTTGTATTTAATTCCGATGCAATTTCTTTGTTTCATCGTCAATATGAGGGTCCAAGGGATACAGTAAACCTGAAGTGAAGCATCGGAATCTAAAACTGGACTCACAGGAAAGGCTCAAAACATAGACAGTAAGAGGAGTCCATCCTCTTGTACTAAGGTCGGCATTGTGCCTTTTATATTTAATTCCGATTCAATTTCCGTGTTTCATCGTCAATAAGAACGTCCAAGGGACATAGTAAACCTGAAGTGAAGCATCGGAATCTAAAACTGGTCTCACAGGAAAGGCTCAAAACATAGACAGTAAGAGGAGTAAATCCTCTTGTACTTAGGTCGGCATTGTGCCTTTTATATTTAATTCCAATGCAATTTCTGTGTTTCATCGTCAATAAGAACGTCCAAGGGGCATAGTAAACCTGAAGTGAAGCATCGGAATCTAAAACTGGTCTCACAGGAAAAGCTCTAAGCATAGACAGTAAGAAGAGTCAGGCTTTTTGTACTTGAGTCGGCATTGTGCCTTTTGTATTTAATTCCGATGCAATTTATGTGTTTCATCGTCAATAAGAAGGTCCAAGGGATACAGTAAACCTGAGTTGAAGCATTGGAATCTAAAACTGGTCTCAGAGGAATGGTTCAAAGCATAGACAGTAAGAAGAGTCAGTCTTCTTGTACTTAAGTCGGCATTGTGCCCTTTGTCTTTAATTCAGATGCCATTTCTGTGTTTCATCGTCAATAAGTTGGTCCAAGGGATACAGTAAACCTGAAGTGAAGCATCGGAATCTAAAACTGCTCTCACAGGAAAGGTTCAAAACATGCAAAGTAAGAAGGGTCAGTCTTCTGGTACTTAAGTCGGCATTGTGCCTTTTGTATTTAATTCCGATACAATTTCTGTGTTTCATCGTTAATAAGAAGTTCCAAAGGATACAGTAAACCTGAAGTAAAGCATCGGAATCTAAAACTGGTCTCACAGGATAGGTTAAAAGATAGGCATTAGGAAAAGTCAGTCTTCTTGTACTTAAGTCGGCATTGTGCCTTTTGAATGTGATTCCGATGCAATTTCTTTGTTTCATCGTCAACAAGAAGGTCAAAACGCTACAGTAAACCTGAGGTGATGCATCGGATGCTAAAACTGGTCTTACAGGAAAGATTCAAAACATAGACAGTAAGAAGAGTCAGTTTACTTGAACGTAAGTCTGCATTGTGCCTTTTGTGTTTAATTCCGATGCAATTCCTGTGTATCATCGTCAATAAGAAGGTCCAAGGGATACAGTATACCTGAAGGGATGCATCGGAATCTAAAACTTGTCTCACAGGAAAGATTCAAAGCATAGACAGTAAGAAGAGTCATTGTTCTTGTACTTAAGTCGGCATTGTGCCTTTTGTATTTAATTCCGATGCAATTTCTGTGTTTCATCGTCAATAAGAAGGTCCAAGGGATACAGTAAAGCTGAAGTGAAGCATTGGAATCTAAAACTGGTCTCACAGGAATGGTTCAAAAACTAGACAGTAAGAAGAGTCAATCTTCTTGTACTTGAGTCGGCATTGTGCCTTTTGTATTTAATTCCGATGCAATTTATGTGTTTCTACGTCAAGATGAAGGACCAAGGGATACAGTTAACCTGAAGTAAAGCATCGGAATCTAAAACTGGCCTCACAGGAAAGGGTTAAAGCATAGTCAGTAAGAAGAGTCAGTCTTCTTGTACTTAAGTCGGCATTGTGCCTTTTGAATTTAATTCCGATGCAATTTCCGTGTTTCATCGACAATAAGATGGTCCAAGGGATACAGTAAACCAGAAGAGAAGCATCGATATCTAAAACTGGTCTCACAGGAAATGTTCAAACATAGACAGTGAGAAGAGTCAGTTTTCTTGTACTTAAGAGGCCATTGAGCCTTTTGTATTTAATCACGATGCAATTTCATTGTTTCATCGTCAATAAGAAGTTCCAAGGGATACAGTAAACCTAAAGTGAAGCATCGGAATGTAAAACTGGTCTCAGAGGAGAGGTTCAAAACATAGACAGTATGAAGATTCAGTCTTCTTGTACTTAAGTCGGCATTGTGCCTTTTGCATTTAATTCCGATGCAATTTCTGTGTTTTATCGTCAATAGGAAGGTCCAAAGGATACAGTAAACCTGATGTGAAGCATCGGAATCTAAAACTGGTCTCACAGGAAAGGTTCAAAACATTGACAGTAAGAAGAGTCAGTCCTCTTGTACTGATGTCAGCATTGTGAGTTTTGTATTTAATTCCGATGCAATTTCTGTGTTCCTTCGTCAATAAGAAGGCCTAAGGGATACAGTAAACCTAAAGTGAAGCATCGGAATCTAAAACTGGTGTCACAGGAAAGGTTCAAATCATAGACAGTAAGGAGAATCAGTCTTCTTGTACTTAAGTCGGGATTGTGCCTGTTGTATTTTATTCCGATGTAATTTCTGTGTTTCATCATCAATAAGAAGGTCCAAGGGATACAGGAAACCTGAAGTGAAGCATCGATATCTAAAACTTGTCTCATAGAAAAGATTCAACGCATAGACAGAAAGAAGAGTCAGTCTTCTTGTACTTAAGTTGGGATTGTGCCTTTTGTACTAAATTCCGATGCAATGTCTGTGTTTTATCGTTAATAAGAAGGTCCAAGGGATACAGTAAACCTGAAGTAAAGCATCGGAATCTAAAAGTTGTTTCACACGAAAAGTTCAAAACATAGACAGTAAGAAGAGCCAGTCTTCTTGTACTTAAGTCGGCATTGTGCCTTTTGTGTTTAATTCCGATGCGATTTCTGTGTTGCATCGTCAATAAGAAGGTCCAAGGGCTGCAGTAATCCTGAAGTGATGGATCGGAATCTAAAACTGGTCTCACAGGAATGGTTTTAAACATAGACAGTAAGAAGAGTCAGTCTTCTTGACCTTAAGTCGGCATTGTGCCTTTTGTATTTAATTCCGATGCAATTTCTGTGTTTCATCGTCAATAAGAAGGTCCAAGGGATACAGTAAACCTGAAGAGAAGCATCGATATCTAAAACTGGTCTCACAGGAAAGGTTCAAACATAGACAGTAAGAAGAGTCAGTCTTCTTGTACTTAAGACGCCATTGTGACTTTTGTATTTAATTCCGATGCAGTTTCTGTGTTTCATCGTCAATAAGAAGTTCCAAGGGATACAGTAAACCTGAAGTGAAGCATCGGAATCTAAAACTGGTGTCAGAGGAAAGGTTCAAAACATAGTATGAAGAGTCAGTCTTGTTGTACTTAAGTCGGTATTGTGCCTTTTGTATTTAATTCCGAAACAACATCTGTGTTTCATCGTCAATAAGAAGGTCCAAGGGATACCGTAAACCTGAAGTGAAGCATCAAATCTAAAACTGGTCTCAAAGGAAAGGCTCAAAACGTAGACAGTAAGAAGAGTCTGTCTTCTTGTACTTACGTCGGCATTGTGATTTTTTGTATTTAATTACGATGCAATTTCTGTGTTTCATCGTCAATAAGAAAGTCCAAGCTATACAGAAGACCTGAAGTGAAGCATCGGAATATAAAATTGATCTCACAAGAAATGTTTAGAGAGTAGACAGTAAGAAGAGTGAGTCTTCTTGTACTTAAGTCGGCATTGTGCCTTTTCTATTTAATTACGATGCAATTTCTGTGTTTCATCGTCAATAAGAGAGTCCAAGGGATACAGAAAAACCTGAAGTGAAGCATCGGAGTCTAAAACTGGTCTCACAGGAATGGTTCAAAACATAGACAGTAAGAAGATTCATTCTTTTGTACTTAGTCGGCATTGGGCCTTTTGTATTTAATTCTGATGCAATTTCTTTGTTTGATCATAAATAAGAAGGTCCAAGGGATACAGTGAACCTGAAGTGAAGCATCGGAATCAAAAACTGGTCTCACAGGAAAGGCTCAAAACATAGGCAGTAAGAAGGGTCAGACTTCTTGTACTTAAGTTGGCAATGTGCCTTTTGAATGTAATTGCGATGCAATACCTGTGTTTTATCGTCAATAGGAAGGTCCAAGGGAAACAGTAAACCTGATGTGAAGAATCGGAATCTAAAACTGGTCTCACAGGAATGGTTCAAAACATAGACAGTAAGAAGAATCAGTCCTGTTTATTTATGTCGGCGTTGTGAGTTCTGTATTTTATTCCGATGCAATTTCTGTGTTCCATCGTCAATAAGAAGGTCTTAGAAATACAGTAAACCTAATGTGAAGCATGGGAATCTAAAACTGGTCTCACAGGAAAGGTTCAAAACATAGACAGTATGAAGAGTCAGTCTTCTTGTACTTAAGTTGGCATTGTGCCTTTTGTATTCAATTCCTATGCAATTTCCGGGTTTCATCGTCAATAAGAACGTCCAAGGGACATAGTAAACCTGAAGTGAAGCATCGGAATCTAAAACTGGTCTCACAGGAAAGGCTCAAAACATAGACAGTAAGAGGAGTAAATCCTCTTGTACTTAGGTCGGCATTGTGCCTTTTATATTTAATTCCAATGCAATTTCTGTGTTTCATCGTCAATAAGAACGTCCAAGGGGCATAGTAAACCTGAAGTGAAGCATCGGAATCTAAAACTGGTCTCACAGGAAAAGCTCTAAGCATAGACAGTAAGAAGAGTCAGGCTTTTTGTACTTGAGTCGGCATTGTGCCTTTTGTATTTAATTCCGATGCAATTTATGTGTTTCATCGTCAATAAGAAGGTCCAAGGGATACAGTAAACCTGAGTTGAAGCATTGGAATCTAAAACTGGTCTCAGAGGAATGGTTCAAAGCATAGACAGTAAGAAGAGTCAGTCTTCTTGTACTTAAGTCGGCATTGTGCCCTTTGTCTTTAATTCAGATGCCATTTCTGTGTTTCATCGTCAATAAGTTGGTCCAAGGGATACAGTAAACCTGAAGTGAAGCATCGGAATCTAAAACTGCTCTCACAGGAAAGGTTCAAAACATGCAAAGTAAGAAGGGTCAGTCTTCTGGTACTTAAGTCGGCATTGTGCCTTTTGTATTTAATTCCGATACAATTTCTGTGTTTCATCGTTAATAAGAAGTTCCAAAGGATACAGTAAACCTGAAGTAAAGCATCGGAATCTAAAACTGGTCTCACAGGATAGGTTAAAAGATAGGCATTAGGAAAAGTCAGTCTTCTTGTACTTAAGTCGGCATTGTGCCTTTTGAATGTGATTCCGATGCAATTTCTTTGTTTCATCGTCAACAAGAAGGTCAAAACGCTACAGTAAACCTGAGGTGATGCATCGGATGCTAAAACTGGTCTTACAGGAAAGATTCAAAACATAGACAGTAAGAAGAGTCAGTTTACTTGAACGTAAGTCTGCATTGTGCCTTTTGTGTTTAATTCCGATGCAATTCCTGTGTATCATCGTCAATAAGATGGTCCAAGGGATACAGTATACCTGAAGGGATGCATCGGAATCTAAAACTTGTCTCACAGGAAAGATTCAAAGCATAGACAGTAAGAAGAGTCATTGTTCTTGTACTTAAGTCGGCATTGTGCCTTTTGTATTTAATTCCGATGCAATTTCTGTGTTTCATCGTCAATAAGAAGGTCCAAGGGATACAGTAAAGCTGAAGTGAAGCATTGGAATCTAAAACTGGTCTCACAGGAATGGTTCAAAAACTAGACAGTAAGAAGAGTCAATCTTCTTGTACTTGAGTCGGCATTGTGCCTTTTGTATTTAATTCCGATGCAATTTATGTGTTTCTACGTCAAGATGAAGGACCAAGGGATACAGTTAACCTGAAGTAAAGCATCGGAATCTAAAACTGGCCTCACAGGAAAGGGTTAAAGCATAGTCAGTAAGAAGAGTCAGTCTTCTTGTACTTAAGTCGGCATTGTGCCTTTTGAATTTAATTCCGATGCAATTTCCGTGTTTCATCGACAATAAGATGGTCCAAGGGATACAGTAAACCAGAAGAGAAGCATCGATATCTAAAACTGGTCTCACAGGAAATGTTCAAACATAGACAGTGAGAAGAGTCAGTTTTCTTGTACTTAAGAGGCCATTGAGCCTTTTGTATTTAATCACGATGCAATTTCATTGTTTCATCGTCAATAAGAAGTTCCAAGGGATACAGTAAACCTAAAGTGAAGCATCGGAATGTAAAACTGGTCTCAGAGGAGAGGTTCAAAACATAGACAGTATGAAGATTCAGTCTTCTTGTACTTAAGTCGGCATTGTGCCTTTTGCATTTAATTCCGATGCAATTTCTGTGTTTTATCGTCAATAGGAAGGTCCAAAGGATACAGTAAACCTGATGTGAAGCATCGGAATCTAAAACTGGTCTCACAGGAAAGGTTCAAAACATTGACAGTAAGAAGAGTCAGTCCTCTTGTACTGAAGTCAGCATTGTGAGTTTTGTATTTAATTCCGATGCAATTTCTGTGTTCCTTCGTCAATAAGAAGGCCTAAGGGATACAGTAAACCTAAAGTGAAGCATCGGAATCTAAAACTGGTGTCACAGGAAAGGTTCAAATCATAGACAGTAAGGAGAATCAGTCTTCTTGTACTTAAGTCGGGATTGTGCCTGTTGTATTTTATTCCGATGTAATTTCTGTGTTTCATCATCAATAAGAAGGTCCAAGGGATACAGGAAACCTGAAGTGAAGCATCGATATCTAAAACTTGTCTCATAGAAAAGATTCAACGCATAGACAGAAAGAAGAGTCAGTCTTCTTGTACTTAAGTTGGGATTGTGCCTTTTGTACTAAATTCCGATGCAATGTCTGTGTTTTATCGTTAATAAGAAGGTCCAAGGGATACAGTAAACCTGAAGTAAAGCATCGGAATCTAAAAGTTGTTTCACACGAAAAGTTCAAAACATAGACAGTAAGAAGAGCCAGTCTTCTTGTACTTAAGTCGGCATTGTGCCTTTTGTGTTTAATTCCGATGCGATTTCTGTGTTGCATCGTCAATAAGAAGGTCCAAGGGCTGCAGTAATCCTGAAGTGATGCATCGGAATCTAAAACTGGTCTCACAGGAATGGTTCAAAACATAGACAGTAAGAAGAGTCAGTCTTCTTGACCTTAAGTCGGCATTGTGCCTTTTGTATTTAATTCCGATGCAATTTCTGTGTTTCATCGTCAATAAGAAGGTCCAAGGGATACAGTAAACCTGAAGAGAAGCATCGATATCTAAAACTGGTCTCACAGGAAAGGTTCAAACATAGACAGTAAGAAGAGTCAGTCTTCTTGTACTTAAGACGCCATTGTGACTTTTGTATTTAATTCCGATGCAGTTTCTGTGTTTCATCGTCAATAAGAAGTTCCAAGGGATACAGTAAACCTGAAGTGAAGCATCGGAATCTAAAACTGGTGTCAGAGGAAAGGTTCAAAACATAGTATGAAGAGTCAGTCTTGTTGTACTTAAGTCGGTATTGTGCCTTTTGTATTTAATTCCGAAGCAACATCTGTGTTTCATCGTCAATAAGAAGGTCCAAGGGATACCGTAAACCTGAAGTGAAGCATCAAATCTAAAACTGGTCTCAAAGGAAAGGCTCAAAACGTAGACAGTAAGAAGAGTCTGTCTTCTTGTACTTACGTCGGCATTGTGATTTTTTGTATTTAATTACGATGCAATTTCTGTGTTTCATCGTCAATAAGAAAGTCCAAGCTATACAGAAGACCTGAAGTGAAGCATCGGAATATAAAATTGATCTCACAAGAAATGTTTAGAGAGTAGACAGTAAGAAGAGTGAGTCTTCTTGTACTTAAGTCGGCATTGTGCCTTTTCTATTTAATTACGATGCAATTTCTGTGTTTCATCGTCAATAAGAGAGTCCAAGGGATACAGAAAAACCTGAAGTGAAGCATCGGAGTCTAAAACTGGTCTCACAGGAATGGTTCAAAACATAGACAGTAAGAAGATTCATTCTTTTGTACTTAGTCGGCATTGGGCCTTTTGTATTTAATTCTGATGCAATTTCTTTGTTTGATCATAAATAAGAAGGTCCAAGGGATACAGTGAACCTGAAGTGAAGCATCGGAATCAAAAACTGGTCTCACAGGAAAGGCTCAAAACATAGGCAGTAAGAAGGGTCAGTCTTCTTGTACTTAAGTTGGCAATGTGCCTTTTGAATGTAATTGCGATGCAATACCTGTGTTTTATCGTCAATAGGAAGGTCCAAGGGAAACAGTAAACCTGATGTGAAGAATCGGAATCTAAAACTGGTCTCACAGGAATGGTTCAAAACATAGACAGTAAGAAGAATCAGTCCTGTTTATTTATGTCGGCGTTGTGAGTTCTGTAATTTATTCCGATGCAATTTCTGTGTTCCATCGTCAATAAGAAGGTCTAAGAAATACAGTAAACCTAATGTGAAGCATGGGAATCTAAAACTGGTCTCACAGGAAAGGTTCAAAACATAGACAGTATGAAGAGTCAGTCTTCTTGTACTTAAGTTGGCATTGTGCCTTTTGTATTCAATTCCTATGCAATTTCCGGGTTTCATCGTCAATAAGAAGGTCCAATGGATAGAGTAAACCAGAAGTGAAACATCGATATCGAAAACTGGTCTCACAGGAGAGGCTCAAATCATAGAATGTAAAAAAAGTCAGTCCTCTTGTACTTAAGACGGCATTGTGCCTTTTGTATTTAATTCCGATGCAATTTCTGTGTTTCATTGTTAATAAGAAGTTCCAAAGGATACAGTAAACCTGAAGTAAAGCATCGGAATCTAAAACTGGTCTCACAGGATAGGTTCAAAAGATAGGCATTAGGAAAAGTCAGTCTTCTTGTACTTAAGTCGGCATTGTGCCTTTTGAATGTGATTCCGATGCAATTTCTGTGTTTCATCGTCACCAAGAAGGTCCAAATCCTACAGTAAACCTGAGGTGATGCATCGGATGCTAAAACTGGTCCTACAGGAAAGATTCAAAACATAGACAGTAAGAAGAGTCAGTTTACTTGAACGTAAGTCTGCATTGTGCCTTTTGTGTTTAATTCCACTGCAATTGCTTTGTTTTATCGTCAATAAGAAGGTTCAAGTGATACAGTAAACCTGAAGTGAAGCATCGGAATCTAAAACTGGTCTCAAAAAAGAAGAGACTCAAAGAATAGACAGTAAAAAGAGTCAGTCCTCTTGTACATATGTCAGCATTATGCCTTTTGTATTTAATTCCGATGCGATTTCTTCGTTTCATCGTCAATAAGATGGTCCAAGGGATACAGTAAACCTGAAGTGAAGCATCGGAATCAAAAACTGCTCTCACAGGAAAGGTTCAAAACATAGACCGTAAGAAGAATCAGTCTTCTTGTACTTAAGTCGGCATTGTGGCTTTTGTATTTAATTCCGATGCAATTCCTGTGTATCATCGTCAATAAGAAGGTCCAAGGGATACAGTATACCTGAAGGGATGCATCGGAATCTAAAACTGCTCTCACAGGAAAGGTTCAAAACATAGAAAGTAAGAAGAGTCAGTCTTCTAGTACTTAAGTCGGCATTGTGCCTTTTGTATTCAATTCCGATGCAATTTCTGTGTTTCATCGTCAATAAGAAGGTCCAAGGGATACAGTAAAGCTGAAGTGAAGCAGTGGAATATAAAACTGGTCTCACAGGAATGGTTCAAAACATAGACAGTAAGAAGAGTCAATCTTCTTGTACTTGAGTCGACATTGTGCCTTTTGTATTTAATTCCGATGCAATTTAAGTGTTTCATCATCAATAAGAAGGACCAAGGGATACAGTAAACATGAAGTGAAGCATCGGAATCTAAAACTTGTCTCACAGGAAAGATTCAAAGCATAGACAGTAAGAAGAGTCATTGTTCTAGTACGTAAGTCGGCATTGTGCCTTTTGTATTTAATTCCGATGCAATTTCTGTGTTTCATCATCAATAAGAAGGTCCATGGGATACAGGAAACCTGAAGTGAAGCATCGATATCTAAAACTTGTCTCATAGAAAAGGTTCAAAGCATAGACAGAAAGAAGAGTCAGTCTTCTTGTACTTAAGTCGGGATTGTGCCTTTTGTACTAAATTCCGATGCAATGTCTGTGTTTCATCGTTAATAAGAAGGTCCAAGGGATACAGTAAACCTGAAGTAAAGCATCGGAATCTAAAAGTTGTTTCACAGGAAAAGTTCAAAACATAGACAGTAAGAAGAGTCAGTCTCCTTGTACTTAAGTCGGCATTGTGCCTTTTGTGTTTAATTCCGATGCGATTTCTGTGTCAATTCGTCAATAAGAAGGTCCAAAAGATACAGTAAACCTGAAGTGAAGCATCGATATCTAAAACTGGTCTCACAGGAGAGGTTGAAATTTAGACACTTAGAAGAGTCAGTCTTCTTGTACTTAAGACGCCATTGTGCCGTTTGTATTTAATTCCGATGCAATTTCTGTGTTGCATCGTCAATAAGAAGGTCCAAGGGCTGCAGTAATCCTGAAGTTATGCATCGGAATCTAAAACTGGTCTAACCGGAAAGGTTCAATCATAGACAGTGAGAATAGTCAGTCTTCTAACACTTAATTCGGCATTGTGCCTTTTGTATTTAATTCCGATGCAATTTCTGTGTTTCATTCTCAATACGAAGGTCCAAGGGATACAGTAAACATGAAGTGAAGCATCGGAATCTTAAACTGGCCTCACAGGAAAGGTTCAAAACATAGACAGTACGTAGAGTCAGTCTTCTTCTACTTAAGTCGGCATTGTGACCTTTGTATTTAATTCCGATGCAGTTTCTGTGTTTCATCGTCAATAAGAAGTTCCAAGGGATACAGTAAACCTGAAGTGAAGCATCGGAATCTAAAAGTGGTCTCACTGGAAAGGCTCAAATGATAGACAGTAAGAGGAGTACTTCTTCTTGTACATAGGTCGGCATTGCGGCTTTTATATTTAATTCCGATTCAATTTCTGTATTTCAACGTCAATAAGAATGTCCAAGGGACATAGTGAACCTGAAGTGAAGCATCGGAATCTAAAAGTGGTCTCCCAGGAAAGGTTCAAAGCATAGACAGTAAGAAGAGTTAGTCTTCTTGAACTTAAGTCGGCATTGTGCTTTTTGTATTTAATTCCGATGCACTTTCCGTGTTTCATCGTCAGTAACACGGTCCAAGGGATACAGTAAACCTGAAGTGAAGCATCGGAATCTAAAACTGGTCTCACAGGAAAGGTTCAAAACATAGACAGTAAGAAGAGTCAGTCTTCTTGACCTTAAGTCGGCAATGTGCCTTTTGTATTTAATTCCGATGCAATTTCTGTGTTTCATCGTCAATATGAAGGTCCACGGGATACAGTAAACCTGAAGAGAAGCATCGATATCTAAAACTGGTCTCACAGGAAAGGTTCAAACATAGACAGTAAGGAGAGTCAGTCTTCTTGTACTTAAGACGCCATTGTGACTTTTGTATTTAATTCCGATGCAGTTTCTGTGTTTCATCGTCAATAAGAAGTTCCAAGGGATACAGTAAACCTGAAGTGAAGCATCGGAATCTAAAACTGGTCTCAGAGGAAAGGTTCAAAACATAGTATGAAGAGTCAGTCTTCTTGTACTTAAGTCGGTATTGTGCCTTTTGTATTTAATTCCGATGCAACTTCTGTGTTTCATCGTCAATAAGAAGGTCCAAGGGATATAGTAAACCTGAAGTGAAGAATCAAATCTAAAACTGGTGTCAAAGGAAAGGCTCAAAACGTAGACAGTAAGAAGAGTCTGTCTTCTTGTATTTACGTCGGCATTGTGATTTTTTGTATTTAATTACGATGCAATTTCTGTGTTTCATCGTCTATAAGAAAGTCCAAGCTATACAGAAAACCTGAAGTGAAGCATCGGAATCTAAAACTGGTCTAATCTGAAAGGTTCAATCATAGACACTAAGAATAGTCAGTCTTCCAGTACTTAAGTCGGCATTATGCCTTTTGTATTTAATTCAGATGCGATCTCTATGTTTCATCCCCAATAAGATGATCCAAGGAATATAGTGAACCAGAAGTGAAGCATTGATATCTAAAACTGGTCTCACAGGAATGGTTCAAATATAGACAGTAAGAAGAGGCAGTCTTCTTGTACTTATGTCGGTATTGTGCCTTTTGTATTTAATTCCGATGCAATGTCTGTGTTTCATCGTCAATAAGAAAGTCCAAGCTATACAGTAAACCAGAAGTGAAGCATCGGAATGTAAAATTGATCTCACAAGAAATGTTTAAAGAGTAGACAGAAAGAAGAGTGAGTCTTCTTGTACTTAAGTCGGCATTGTGCCTTTTGTATTTAATTCAGATGCAATTTCTGTGTTTCATCGACAATAAGAAAGTCCAAGGGATACAGTAAACCTGAACTGAAGCATCGGAGTCTAAAATTGGTCTCACTGGAGAGGTCAAAACATAGACAGTAAGAAGAGTCATTCTCTTGTACTTAGTCGGCATTGTGCATATTATATTTAATTCTGATGCAATTTCTTTGTTTCATTATCAATAAGAAGGTCCAAGGGATACAGTGAACCTGAAGTGAAGAATCGTAATCTAAAACTGGTCTCACAGGAAAGGTTCAAAACATAGACAGTAAGAAGAGTCAGTCGTCTTGTACTTGAGTCGGCATTGTGCCTTTTGTATTTGATTCCGATGCAATTTCTGTGTTTCATCGTCAATAAGAAGGTCCAAGGGATACAATAAACCAGAAGTGAAGCATCGGAATCTAAAACTGGTCTCACAGGATAGGTTCAAAACATAGACATTAAGAAGAGACTGTCTTCTTGTACTTAACTCAGCATTGTGCCATTTGTATTTAATTCCGATGCCATTTCCGTGGTTCATCGTTAATAAAAAGGTCCAAGGGATACAGTAAACCTCAAGTGAAGCATCGGATACTAAAATTGGTCTCGCAGGAAAGGTTCAGAACATGGACAGGAAGAAGGGTCAGTCTACGTGTACTTCAGTCGGCATTGTGCCTTTTGTATTTATATCCAATGCTATTTCTGTGTTTCATCCACAATAAGAAGGTCCAAGGGATATAGTGATCCAGAAGTGAAGCATCGATATCAAAAACTGGTCTCAGAGGAAAGGTTCAAAACGTAGACAGTAAGAAGAGTCAGTCTTCTTGTACTTAAGACGGCGTTGTGCCTTTTGTACTTAATTCCTATGCAAGGTCTGTGTTTCATCGTCAATACGAAGGTCCAAGGGATACAGTAAACCAGAAGTGATGCATCAAATATAAAACTGGTCTCAAAGGAAAATCTCAAAACCTAGACAGTAAGAAGAGTCTGTCTACTTGTACTTACGTCGTCATTGTGCTTTTTGTATTTAATTACGATGCAATTTCTGTGTTTCATCGTCAATAAGAAAGTCCAAGGGATACAGTAAACCTGAAGTGAAGCATCGGAGTCTAAACTGGTCTCACTGGAAAGGTTCAAAGCATAGACAGTAAGAAGAGTCATTCTTTTGTACTTAGTCGGCATTGTGCATTTTATATTTAATTCTGATGCAATATCTTTGTTTCATTATCAATAAGAAGGTCCAAGGGATGCAGTAAACCTGAAGTGAAGCATCGATATGTAAAACAGGTCTCACAGGAAAGGCTCAAATCATATAATGTAAGAAGAGTCAGTTCACTTGCACTTAAGTCGGCATTGTGCCTTTTCTATTTAATTCCATTGCAATTTCTGTGTTTCATCGTCAATAAGAAGGTCCAAGGGATACAGTAAAACTGAAGCGAAGCATCGCAATCTATAACTGGTCTCACAGGAAAGGTGTAAATCAAAGACTATAAGTATAGTCAGTCTTCTTGTACTTAAGTCTGCATTGTGACCTTTGTACTTAATTTCGATGCGATTTCTGTGTTTCATCGTCAATTATAAGAGCCAAGGGATACTGTAAACCTGAAGTTAAGCATCGGAATCTAAAACTGGTCTCACAGAAAAGGTTCAAAACGTAAACAGTAAGAAGAATCAGTCTTCTTGTACTTGAGTCGGCATTCTGCTTTTTGTATTTAATTCCGATGCAATTTGTGTTTCATCGTCAATAAGAAGGTGTAAGGGATTCAGTAAACCTGAAGTGAAGCAACAATATCTAAAACAGCTCTCACAGGAAATGTTCAAAACATAGAGAGTAAGAAGAGTCAGTCTTCTTGTACTTAAGTCGGCATTGTGCCTTTTGTATTTAATTCTGATGCAAGTTCAGTGTTTCATCGCCAATAAGAAGGTCCAAGGGATACAGAAAACTTGAAGTGAGGCATCGTAATCTAAAACTGGTATCACAGAAAAGGTTCAAAACATAGACAGTAAGTAGAGTCAGTCTTCTTTTACTTAAGTCGGAATTGTGCCTTTTATATTTAATTCCGATGCAAATTCTGTGTTTCATCGTCAATAAGAACGTCCACGAGATATAGTAAACCTGAAGTGAATCATCGGAATCATAAACTGGTCTCACAGGAAAGGTTCAAAACATAGACAGTAAGAAGAATCGGTCTTCTTGTACATAAGTCGGTATTGTGCCTTTTGTATTTAATTCCGATGCCATTTCTGTGTTTCATATTCAATTATAAGGTCCAAGGGCTACTGTAAACCTGAAGTGAAGCATCGGAATCAAAAACTGGTCTCACCGGAAAGGCTCAAATCATACAATGTAAGAAGAGTCAGTCTAGTCGTACTTAAGTCGGCAATGTGACTTTGGAATTTATTCCGATGCAATTTCTGTGTTTCATCGTCAATAAGAAGGTTCAAGGGATACAGTAAACCTGAAGTGAAGCATCGGAATCTAAAACTGGTCTCACAGGAAAGGTTCAAAACATAGACAGTAAGAAGAGTTAGTCTTCTTTTACTTAAGTCGGCATTGTGCCTTTTGTCTTTAATTCCGATGCAACTTCTATGTTTCATCGTCAATAAGAAGGTCCAAGGGATGCAGTAAACGTGAAGTGAAGCATCAGAATGTAAAACTGGTCTCACAGGAAAGGTTCAAAACATAGACAGTGAGAAGAATCAGTCTTCTTGTACTTAAGTCGGTATTGTGCCTTTTGTATTTATTTCCGATGCCATTTCTGTGTTTCATATTCAATTATAAGGTCCAAGGGCTACAGTAAACCTGAAGTGAAGCATCGGAATCTAAAACTGGTCTCACAGGAAAGGCTCAAATCATACAATGAAAGAAGAGTCACTCCTCTCGTACTTAAGTCGACATTGTGACTTTGGAATTTATTCCGATGCAATTTCTGTGTTTCATCGTCAATAAGAAGGTCCAAGGGATACAATAAACCTGAAGTGAAGCATCGGAATCTAAAACTGGTCTCACAGGAAAGGTTCAAAACATAGACAAAAAGAAGCGGCAGTCTTCTCTTACTTAAGTCGGCATTGTGCCTTTTGTCTTTAATTCCGATGCAATTTCTGTGTTTCATCGTGAATAAGAAGGTCTGACGGATACAATAAGCCTGAAGTGAAGAATCGTGATCCAAAACTGGTCTCACAGGAAAGGTTCAAAACATAGACAGTAAGAAGAGTCAGTCTCATTGTACTTAAGTAGGCATTGTGGCTTTTGTATTTAATTCCGATGCAATTTCTGTGTTTCATCGATAATAAGAAGGTCCAAGGGATACAGTTAACCTGAAGTGAAGCATCGGAATCTAAAACTGGTCTCACAGGAAGGGTTCAAAGCTTAGACAAAAAGAAGCGGCAGTCTTCTTGTACTGAAGTCGGCATTGTGCCTTTTGAATGTAATTCCGATGAAATTTCTGTGTTTCATCGTCATTAAGAAGGTCCAAGGGATACAGTAAACCAGAAGTGAAACATCGGAATCTAATACTGGTCTCACAGGAAAGGTTCAAAACATAAACAGTAAGAAGAATCAGTCTTCTTGTACTTGAGTCGGAATTCTGCTTTTTGTATTTAATTCCGATGCAATTTCTGTTGTTTCATTGCCAACACGAAGGGCCAAGGGATACAGAAAACTTGAAGTGAGGCATCGTAATCTAAAACAGGTATCACAGAAAAGGTTTAAAACATAGACAGTAAGTGAGTCAGTCTCCTCGTACTTAAGTCGGCATTGTGCCTTTTACATTTAATTCCGATGCAATTTCTGTGTTTCATCGTCAATAAAAAGGTCCAAGGGATACAGTAAACCTAAAGTAAAGCATCGGAATCATAAACTGGCCTCACAGGAAATGCTCAAAAGATAGACAGTACGAAAAGTCAGTCTTCTTGTACTTAAGTCGGCATTGTGCCTTTTGTATTTGATTCCGATGCAATTTCTGTGTTTCGTTGTCATTTATAAGGTCCAAGGGATACAGCAAACCTGAAGTGAAGCATCGGAATCTAAAATAGATGTCACACGAAAGGCTCAAAGCATAAACAGTAACATGTGTCGGTCTTCTTGTACTTACGTCAGCATTGTGCATTTTGTATTTAATTCCGATGCAATTTATGTGTTTCATCGTCAATAAGAAGGTCCAAGGGAAACAGAAAACCTGAAGTGAAGCATCGGAATCTAAAACTGGTCTCACAGGAAAGATTCAGAACATAAGCAGAAGGAGAGTCAGTCTTCTTGTACTTAAGTCGGCATTGTACCTTTTTTATTTAATTCCGATGCAATTTCTGTGTTTCATCGTCAATAAGAAGGTCCAAGGGATACAGTAAACCTGAAGTGAAGCAACAATAGCTAAAACAGCTCTCACAGGAAATGTTCAAAACATAGACAGTAAGAAGAGTCAGTCTTCTTGTACTTAAGTCGGCATTGTGCCTTTTATATTTATTTCTGATGCAATTTCTGTCTTTCATCGCCAATAAGAAGGTCCAAGGGATACAGAAAACTTGAAGTGAGGCATCGTAATCTAAAACTGGTATCACAGAAAAGGTTCAATACACAGACAGTAAGTAGAGTCAGTCTTCTGTTACTTAAGTCGGAATTGTCCCTTTTATATTTAATTCCGATGCAATTTCTGTGTTTCATTCTCAATAAGACTGTCCAAGGGATACAGTAAACATGAAGTGAAGCATCGGAATCTAATACTGGTCTCACAGGAATGGATCAAAAACATAGACAGTAAGAGGAGTCGGTCTTCTTGTACTTAGGTCGGCATTGTACTTTTTGTATTTAATTCCGATGCAATTTCTGTGTTACATCGTCAGTAAGAAGGTCCAAGGGACACAGTAAACCTGAAGTGAAGCATCGGAATCTAAAACTAGTCTCACAGGAAAGGCTCAAACATAGAGAGTAAGAAGAATCTGTCTTCTTGTACTTAAGTCGGCATTGTGCCTTTTGTATTTATTTCCGTTGCAATATCTTTGTTTCTTCGTCAATAAGAAGGTCCAAAGGATACAGTAAACCTGAAGTGAAGTATCGGAATCTAAATCTTGTGTCTTACGAACGGTTCAAAACATAGACGGTAAGAAGAGTCAGTCTTCTTGTGCATGAGTCGGCATTGTGCCTTTTGTATTTAATTCCGATGCAATTTCTGTGTTTCATCGTCAACAAGAACGTACAAGGGATACAGGTAACCTGAAGTGAAGCATCGGATTGTAAAACTGGTCTCACAGGAAAGGTTCAAAACATAGACAGTAAGAAGAATCAGTCTTCTTGTATTTAAGTCGGTATTGTGCCTTTTGTATTTAATTCCGATGCCATTTCTGTGTTTCGTATTCAATTATAAGGTACAAGGGCTACAGTAAACCTGAAGTGAAGCATCGGAATCTAAAACTGGTCTCACAGGAAAGGCTGAAATCATACAATGTAAGAAGAGTCAGTCCTGTCGTACTTTAGTCGGCAATGTGACTTAGGAATTTATTCCGATGCAATTTCTGTGTTTCATCGTCAATAAGAAGGTTCAAGGGATACAGTAAACCTGAAGTGAAGCATCGGAATCTTAAACTGGTCTCACAGGAAAGGTTCAATACATAGACAGTAAGAAGAGTCAGTCTTCTGTTACTTAAGTCGGCATTGTGCCTTTTGTCTTTAATTCCGATGCAACTTCTGTGTTTCATCGTCAATAAGAAGGTCCAAGGGATGCAGGAAACCTGAAGTGAAGCATCGGAATGTAAAACTGGTCTCACAGGAAAGGTTCAAAACATAGACAGTAAGAAGAATCAGACTTCTTGTACTTAAGTCGGTATTGTGCCTTTTGTATTTAATTCCGATGGCATTTCTGTGTTTCATATTCAATTATAAGGTCCAAGGGCTGCAGTAAACCTGAAGTGAAGCATCGGAATCTAAAACTGGTCTCACAGGAAAGGCTCAAATCATACAATGTAAGAAGAGTCAGTCCTCTCGTACTTAAGTCGGCATTGTGACTTCGGAATTTATTCCGATGCAATTTCTGTGTTTCATTGTCAATAAGAAGGTCCAAGGGATACAGTACACCTGAAGTGAAGCATCGGAATCTAAAACTGGTCTCACAGGAAAGGCTCAAATACAAGGTCCGAGGGATACAGTAAGCCTGAAGTGAAGAATCGGAATCGAAAACTGGTCTGACACGAAAGGTTCAAAACATAGACAGTAAGAAGGGTCAGTCTTCTTGTACTTAAGTCGGCATTGTGACCTTTGTATTTAATTTCGATGCAATTTCTGTGTTTCATCGTCAATAAGAACGTCCAAGGGATACAGTTAACCTAAAGTGAAGCATCGGAATGTAAAACTGGTCTCACAGGAAAGGTTCAAAACAAAGACAGTACGAAGAATCTGTCTTCTTGTACTTAAGTCGGTATTGTGCCTTTTGTATTTAATTCCGATGCCATTTCTGTGTTTCATATTCAATTATAATGTCCAAGGGCTACAGTAAACCTGAAGTGAAGCAACGGAATCTAAAACTGGTCTCATAGGAAAGGCTCAAATCATACCATGTAAGAAGAGTCAGTCCTCTCGTACTTAAGTCGGCATTGTGACTTTGGAATTTATTCCGATGCAATTTCTGTGTTTCATCGTCAATAAGAAGGTCCAAGGGATACAGTAAATCTGAAGTGAAACATCGGAATCTAAAACTGGTCTAACAGGAAAGGTTCAAAACATAGACAGTAAGAAGAGTCAGTCTTGTTTTACTTAAGTCGGCATTGTGCATTTTGTCTTTAATTCCGATGCAATTTCTGTGTTTCATCATCAATAAGAAGGTCCGACGGATACAATAAGCCTGAAGTGAAGAATCGTGATCCAAAACTGGTCTCACAGGAAAGTTTCAAAACATAGACACTAAGAAGAGTCAGTCTTATTGTACTTAAGTAGGCATTGTGGCTTTTGTATTTAATTCCGATTCAATTTCTGTGTTTTGTCGTCAATAAGAAGGTCCAAGGGATGCAGTAAACCTGAAGTGAAGCATCGATATCTAAAACAGGTCTCACACGAAAGGCTCAAATCATATAATGTAAGAAGAATCAGTTCACTTGTACGTAAATCGGCATTGTGCCTTTTGTATTTAATTCCGATGCAATTTCTGTGTTTCATCGTCAATAAGAAGGTCCAAGGGATACAGTAAAACTGAAGCGAAGCATCGCAATTTAAAACTGGTCTCACAGGAAAGGTGTAAATCATAGACTATAAGTAGAGTCAGTCTTCTTGTACTTAAGTCTGCATTGTGACCTTTGTATTTAATTCCGATGCAATTTCTGTGTTTCATCGTCAATTATAAGAGCCAAGGGATACTGTAAACCTGAAGTGAAGCATCGGAATCTACAACTGATCTCACACGAAAGGCTCAAAGCATAGACAGTAAGAGGTGTCGATCTTTTTGTACTTAGGTCGGCATTGTGCTTTTTGTATTTAATTCCGATGCAATTTCTGTGTTTCATTGTCAATAAGAAGGTCAGAGGGATACAGAAAACTTGAAGTGAGGCATCGGAATCTAAAACTGGTCTCACAGGAAAGGCTCAAATCATACAATGTAAGAAGAGTCAGTCTAGTCGTACTTAAGTCGGCAATGTGACTTTGGAATTTATTCCGATGCAATTTCCGTGTTTCATCGTCAATAAGAAGGTTCAAGGGATACAGTAAACCTGAAGTGAAGCATCGGAATCTAAAACTGGTCTCACAGGAAAGGTTCAAAACATAGACAGTAAGAAGAGTTAGTCTTCTTTTAGTTAAGTCGGCATTGTGCCTTTTGTCTTTGATTCCGATGCAACTTCTGTGTTTCATCGTCAATAAGAAGGTCCAAGGGATGCAGTAAACGTGAAGTGGAGCATCGGAATGTAAAACTGGTCTCACAGGAAAGGTTCAAAACATAGACAGTGAGAAGAATCAGTCTTCTTGTACTTAAGTCGGCATTGTGCCTTTTGTATTTAATTCCGATGCCATTTCTGTGTTTCATGTACAATTATAAGTCCCAAGGGCTACAGTAAACCTGAAGTGAAGCATCGGAATCTAAAACTGGTCTCACAGGAAAGGCTCAAATCATACAAAGTAAGAAGAGCCGCTCCTCTCGTACTTAAGTCGGCATTGTGACTTTGGAATTAATTGCGATGCAATTTCTGTGTTTCATCGTCAATAAGAAGGTCCAAGGGATACAATAAACCTGAAGTGAAGCATCGGAATCTAAAACTGGTCTCACAGGAAAGGTTCAAAACATAGACAGTAAGAAAAGTCAGTCTTCTCTTACTTAAGTCGGCATTGTGCCTTTTGTCTTTAATTCCGATGCAATTTCTGTGTTTCATCGTCAATAAGAAGGTCGGACGGATACAATAAGCCTGAAGTGAAGAATCGTGATCCAAAACTGGTCTCACAGGAAAGGCTCAAATCATAGACTATAAGAAGAGTCAGTCTTCTAGTACTTAAGTCGGCATTGTGCCTTTTGTATTCAATTCCGATGCGATTTCTGTGTCAATTCGTCAATAAGAAGGTCCAAAAGATACAGTAAACCTGAAGTGAAGCATCGATATCTAAAACTGGTCTCACAGGAGAGGTTGAAATTTAGACACTTAGAAGAGTCAGTCTTCTTGTACTTAAGACGCCATTGTGCCGTTTGTATTTAATTCCGATGCAATTTCTGTGTTGCATCGTCAATAAGAAGGTCCAAGGGCTGCAGTAATCCTGAAGTTATGCATCGGAATCTAAAACTGGTCTAACCGGAAAGGTTCAATCATAGACAGTGAGAATAGTCAGTCTTCTAGCACTTAATTCGGCATTGTGCCTTTTGTATTTAATTCCGATGCAATTTCTGTGTTTCATTCTCAATACGAAGGTCCAAGGGATACAGTAAACATGAAGTGAAGCATCGGAATCTTAAACTGGCCTCACAGGAAAGGTTCGAAACATAGACAGTACGTAGAGTCAGTCTTCTTCTACTTAAGTCGGCATTGTGACCTTTGTATTTAATTCCGATGCAGTTTCTGTGTTTCATCGTCAATAAGAAGTTCCAAGGGATACAGTAAACCTGAAGTGAAGCATCGGAATCTAAAAGTGGTCTCACTGGAAAGGCTCAAATGATAGACAGTAAGAGGAGTACTTCTTCTTGTACATAGGTCGGCATTGCGGCTTTTATATTTAATTCCGATTCAATTTCTGTATTTCATCGTCAATAAGAATGTCCAAGGGACATAGTGAACCTGAAGTGAAGCATCGGAATCTAAAAGTGGTCTCCCAGGAAAGGTTCAAAGCATAGACAGTAAGAAGAGTTAGTCTTCTTGAACTTAAGTCGGCATTGTGCCTTTTGTATTTAATTCCGATGCAATTTCCGTGTTTCATCGTCAGTAACACGGTCCAAGGGATACAGTAAACCTGAAGTGAAGCATCGGAATCTAAAACTGGTCTCACAGGAAAGGTTCAAAACATAGACAGTAAGAAGAGTCAGTCTTCTTGACCTTAAGTCAGCATTGTGCCTTTTGTATTTAATTCCGATTCAATTTCTGTGTTTCATCGTCAATAAGAAGGTCCAAGGGATACAGTAAACCTGAAGAGAAGCATCGATATCTAAAACTGGTCTCACAGGAAAGGTTCAAACATAGACAGTAAGGAGAGTCAGTCTTCTTGTACTTAAGACGCCATTGTGACTTTTGTATTTAATTCCGATGCAGTTTCTGTGTTTCATCGTCAATAAGAAGTTCCAAGGGATACAGTAAACCTGAAGTGAAGCATCGGAATCTAAAACTGGTCTCAGAGGAATGGTTCAAAACATAGTATGAAGAGTCAGTCTTCTTGTACTTAAGTCGGTATTGTGCCTTTTGTATTTAATTCCGATGCAACTTCTGTGTTTCATCGTCAATAAGAAGGTCCAAGGGATACAGTAAACCTGAAGTGAAGCATCAAATCTAAAACTGGTCTCAAAGGAAAGGCTCAAAACGTAGACAGTAAGAAGAGTCTGTCTTCTTGTATTTACGTCGGCATTGTGATTTTTTGTATTTAATTACGATGCAATTTCTGTGTTTCATCGTCTATAAGAAAGTCCAAGCTATACAGAAAACCTGAAGTGAAGCATCGGAATCTAAAACTGGTCTAATCTGAAAGGTTCAATCATAGACAGTAAGAATAGTCAGTCTTCCAGTACTTAAGTCGGCATTGTGCCTTTTGTATTTAATTCAGATGCGATCTCTATGTTTCATCCCCAATAAGATGATCCAAGGAATATAGTGAACCAGAAGTGAAGCATTGATATCTAAAACTGGTCTCACAGGAATGGTTCAAATATAGACAGTAAGAAGAGGCAGTCTTCTTGTACTTATGTCGGTATTGTGCCTTTTGTATTTAATTCCGATGCAATGTCTGTGTTTCATCGTCAATAAGAAAGTCCAAGCTATACAGTAAACCAGAAGTGATGCATCGGAATGTAAAATTGATCTCACAAGAAATGTTTAAAGAGTAGACAGAAAGAAGAGTGAGTCTTCCTGTACTTAAGTCGGCATTGTGCCTTTTGTATTTAATTCAGATGCAATTTCTGTGTTTCATCGACAATAAGAAAGTCCAAGGGATACAGTAAACCTGAACTGAAGCATCGGAGTCTAAAATTGGTCTCACTGGAGAGGTCAAAACATAGACAGTAAGAAGAGTCATTCTCTTGTACTTAGTCGGCATTGTGCATATTATATTTAATTCTGATGCAATTTCTTTGTTTCATTATCAATAAGAAGGTCCAAGGGATACAGTGAACCTGAAGTGAAGAATCGTAATCTAAAACTGGTCTCACAGGAAAGGTTCAAAACATAGACAGTAAGAAGAGTCAGTCTTCTTGTACTTGAGTCGGCATTGTGCCTTTTGTATTTAATTCCGATGCAATTTCTGTGTTTCATCGTCAATAAGAAGGTCCAAGGGATACAATAAACCAGAAGTGAAGCATCGGAATCTAAAACTGGTCTCACAGGAAAGGTTCAAAACATAGACATTAAGAAGAGACTGTCTTCTTGTACTTAACTCAGCATTGTGCCATTTGTATTTAATTCCGATGCCATTTCCGTGTTTCATCGTTAATAAAAAGGTCCAAGGGATACAGTGAACCTCAAGTGAAGCATCGGATACTAAAATTGGTCTCGCAGGAAAGGTTCAGAACGTGGACAGGATGAAGGGTCAGTCTACGTGTACTTAAGTCGGCATTGTGCCTTTTGTATTTATATCCAATGCTATTTCTGTGTTTCATCCACAATAAGAAGGTCCAAGGGATATAGTGATCCAGAAGTGAAGCATCAATATCAAAAACTGGTCTCAGAGGAAAGGTTCAAAACGTAGACAGTAAGAAGAGTCAGTCTTCTTGTACTTAAGACGGCGTTGTGCCTTTTGTACTTAATTCCTATGCAAGGTCTGTGTTTCATCGTCAATACGAAGGTCCAAGTGATACAGTAAACCAGAAGTGATGCATCAAATATAAAACTGGTCTCAAAGGAAAATCTCAAAACCTAGACAGTAAGAAGAGTCTGTCTTCTTGTACTTACGTCGGCATTGTGCTTTTTGTATTTAATTACGATGCAATTTCTGTGTTTCATCGTCAATAAGAAAGTCCAAGGGATACAGTAAACCTGAAGTGAAGCATCGGAGTCTAAACTGGTCTCACTGGAAAGGTTCAAAGCATAGACAGTAAGAAGAGTCATTCTTTTGTACTTAGTCGGCATTGTGCATTTTATATTTAATTCTGATGCAATATCTTTGTTTCATTATCAATAAGAAGGTCCAAGGGATGCAGTAAACCTGAAGTGAAGCATCGATATGTAAAACAGGTCTCACAGGAAAGGCTCAAATCATATAATGTAAGAAGAGTCAGTTCACTTGCACTTAAGTCGGCATTGTGCCTTTTCTATTTAATTCCATTGCAATTTCTGTGTTTCATCGTCAATAAGAAGGTCCAAGGGATACAGTAAAACTGAAGCGAAGCATCGCAATCTATAACTGGTCTCACAGGAAAGGTGTAAATCAAAGACTATAAGTATAGTCAGTCTTCTTGTACTTAAGTCTGCATTGTGACCTTTGTATTTAATTTCGATGCGATTTCTGTGTTTCATCGTCAATTATAAGAGCCAAGGGATACTGTAAACCTGAAGTTAAGCATCGGAATCTAAAACTGGTCTCACAGAAAAGGTTCAAAACGTAAACAGTAAGAAGAATCAGTCTTCTTGTACTTGAGTCGGCATTCTGCTTTTTGTATTTAATTCCGATGCAATTTGTGTTTCATCGTCAATAAGAAGGTGTAAGGGATTCAGTAAACCTGAAGTGAAGCAACAATATCTAAAACAGCTCTCACAGGAAATGTTCAAAACATAGACAGTAAGAAGAGTCAGTCTTCTTGTACTTAAGTCGGCATTGTGCCTTTTGTATTTAATTCTGATGCAATTTCAGTGTTTCATCGCCAATAAGATGGTCCAAGGGATACAGACAACTTGAAGTGAGGCATCGTAATCTAAAACTGGTATCACAGAAAAGGTTCAAAACATAGACAGTAAGAAGAGTTAGTCTTCTTTTACTTAAGTCGGCATTGTGCCTTTTGTCTTTAATTCCGATGCAACTTCTATGTTTCATCGTCAATAAGAAGGTCCAAGGGATGCAGTAAACCTGAAGTGAAGCATCAGAATGTAAAACTGGTCTCACAGGAAAGGTTCAAAACATAGACAGTGAGAAGAATCAGTCTTCTTGTACTTAAGTCGGTATTGTGCCTTTTGTATTTAATTCCGATGCCATTTCTGTGTTTCATATTCAATTATAAGGTCCAAGGGCTACAGTAAACCTGAAGTGAAGCATCGGAATCTAAAACTGGTCTCACAGGAAAGGCTCAAATCATACAATGAAAGAAGAGTCACTCCTCTCGTACTTAAGTCGGATTGTGACTTTGGAATTTATTCCGATGCAATTTCTGTGTTTCATCGTCAATAAGAAGGTCCAAGGGATACAATAAACCTGAAGTGAAGCATCGGAATCTAAAACTGGTCTCACAGGAAAGGTTCAAAACATAGACAAAAAGAAGCGGCAGTCTTCTCTTACTTAAGTCGGCATTGTGCCTTTTGTCTTTAATTCCGATGCAATTTCTGTGTTTCATCGTCAATAAGAAGGTCTGACGAATACAATAAGCCTGAAGTGAAGAATCGTGATCCAAAACTGGTCTCACAGGAAAGGTTCAAAACATAGACAGTAAGAAGAGTCAGTCTCATTGTACTTAAGTAGGCATTGTGGCTTTTGTATTTAATTCCGATGCAATTTCTGTGTTTCATCGATAATAAGAAGGTCCAAGGGATACAGTTAACCTGAAGTGAAGCATCGGAATCTAAAACTGGTCTCACAGGAAAGGTTCAAAGCTTAGACAAAAAGAAGCGGCAGTCTTCTTGTACTGAAGTCGGCATTGTGCCTTTTGAATGTAATTCCGATGAAATTTCTGTGTTTCATCGTCATTGAGAAGGTCCAAGGGATACAGTAAACCAGAAGTGAAACATCGGAATCTAATACTGGTCTCACAGGAAAGGTTCAAAACATAAACAGTAAGAAGAATCAGTCTTCTTGTACTTGAGTCGGCATTCTGCTTTTTGTATTTAATTCCGATGCAATTTCTGTTGTTTCATTGCCAACACGAAGGGCCAAGGGATACAGAAAACTTGAAGTGAGGCATCGTAATCTAAAACAGGTATCACAGAAAAGGTTTAAAACATAGACAGTAAGTGAGTCAGTCTCCTCGTACTTAAGTCGGCATTGTGCCTTTTACATTTAATTCCGATGCAATTTCTGTGTTACATCGTCAATAAAAAGGTCCAAGGGATACAGTAAACCTAAAGTAAAGCATCGGAATCATAAACTGGCCTCACAGGAAATGCTCAAAAGATAGACAGTACGAAAAGTCAGTCTTCTTGTACTTAAGTCGGCATTGTGCCTTTTGTATTTGATTCCGATGCAATTACTGTGTTTCATTGTCATTTATAAGGTCCAAGGGATACAGCAAACCTGAAGTGAAGCATCGGAATCTAAAATAGATGTCACACGAAAGGCTCAAAGCATAAACAGTAACATGTGTCGGTCTTCTTGTACTTACGTCAGCATTGTGCATTTTGTATTTAATTCCGATGCAATTTCTGTGTTTCATCGTCAATAAGAAGGTCCAAGGGAAACAGAAAACCTGAAGTGAAGCATCGGAATCTAAAACTGGTCTCACAGGAAAGATTCAGAACATAAGCAGAAGGAGAGTCAGTCTTCTTGAACTTAAGTCGGCATTGTACCTTTTTTATTTAATTCCGATGCTATTTCTGTGTTTCATCGTCAATAAGAAGGTCCAAGGGATACAGTAAACCTGAAGTGAAGCAACAATAGCTAAAACAGCTCTCACTGGAAATGTTCAAAACATAGACAGTAAGAAGAGTCAGTCTTCTTGTACTTAAGTCGGCATTGTGCCTTTTATATTTTTTTCTGATGCAATTTCTGTCTTTCATCGCCAATAAGAAGGTCCAAGGGATACAAAAAACTTGAAGTGAGGCATCGTAATCTAAAACTGGTATCACAGAAAAGGTTCAATACACAGACAGTAAGTAGAGTCAGTCTTCTGTTACTTAAGTCGGAATTGTCCCTTTTATATTTAATTCCGATGCAATTTCTGTGTTTCATTCTCAATAAGACTGTCCAAGGGATACAGTAAACCTGAAGTGAAGCATCGGAATCTAATACTGCTCTCACAGGAATGGATCAAAAACATAGACAGTAAGAGGAGTCGGTCTTCTTGTACTTAGGTCGGCATTGTACTTTTTGTATTTAATTCCGATGCAATTTCTGTGTTACATCATCAGTAAGAAGGTCCAAGGGACACAGTAAACCTGAAGTGAAGCATCGGAATCTAAAACTAGTCTCACAGGAAAGGCTCAAACATAGAGAGTAAGAAGAATCTGTCTTCTTGTACTTAAGTCGGCATTGTGCCTTTTGTATTTATTTCCGTTGCAATATCTTTGTTTCTTCGTCAATAAGAAGGTCCAAAGGATACAGTAAACCTGAAGTGAAGTATCGGAATCTAAATCTTGTGTCTTACGAACGGTTCAAAACATAGACGGTAAGAAGAGTCAGTCTTCTTGTGCATGAGTCGGCATTGTGCCTTTTGTATTTAATTCCGATGCAATTTCTGTGTTTCATCGTCAACAAGAACGTACAAGGGATACAGGTAACCTGAAGTGAAGCATCGGATTGTAAAACTGATCTCACAGGAAAGGTTCAAAACATAGACAGTAAGAAGAATCAGTCTTCTTGTATTTAAGTCGGTATTGTGCCTTTTGTATTTAATTCCGATGCCATTTCTGTGTTTCGTATTCAATTATAAGGTACAAGGGCTACAGTAAACCTGAAGTGAAGCATCGGAATCTAAAACTGGTCTCACAGGAAAGGCTGAAATCATACAATGTAAGAAGAGTCAGTCCTGTCGTACTTTAGTCGGCAATGTGACTTAGGAATTTATTCCGATGCAATTTCTGTGTTTCATCGTCAATAAGAAGGTTCAAGGGATACAGTAAACCTGAAGTGAAGCATCGGAATCTTAAACTGGTCTCACAGGAAAGGTTCAATACATAGACAGTAAGAAGAGTCAGTCTTCTTTTACTTAAGTCGGCATTGTGCCTTTTGTCTTTAATTCCGATGCAACTTCTGTGTTTCATCGTCAATAAGAAGGTCCAAGGGATGCAGGAAACCCGAAGTGAAGCATCGGAATGTAAAACTGGTCTCACAGGAAAGGTTCAAAACATAGACGGTAAGAAGAATCAGTCTTCTTGTACTTAAGTCGGTATTGTGCCTTTTGTATTTAATTCAGATGGCATTTCTGTGTTTCATATTCAATTAT